>NC_044505.1:810000-817500 GCF_902362185.1 Chanos chanos
CACACTCATACACGCACTCATACACGCACTCATACACGCACTCATACACACTCATACACACACTCATACACACTCATACACACTCATACACACACTCCAACCCCCACTCATACACACTCATACACACACTCATACACACACTCCCATAACCCCCACTCCAACACACTGTAACACACTACAACACACTATAACACACTCATACACACACTCATACACACACTCCCATAACCCCCACTCCAACACACTGTAACACACTATAACACACTCATACACACACTCATACACACACTCATACACACACTCATACACACACTCCCATAACCCCCACTCCAACACACTGTAACACACTACAACACACTATAACACACTCATACACACACTCATACACACACTCATACACACACTCCCATAACCCCCACTCCAACACACTGTAACACACTATAACACACTCATACACACACTCATACACACACTCATACACACACTCATACACACACTCATACACACACTCCCATAACCCCCACTCCAACACACTCATACACACACTCATACACAAACTCCAACCCCCACTCATACACACACTCCAACCCCCACTCATACACACACTCATACACACACTCATACACACACTCCCATAACCCCCACTCCAACACACTCATACACACACTCATACACACACTCATACACACACTCATACACACACTCATACACACACTCCCATAACCCCCACTCCAACACACTCATACACACACTCATACACACTCATACACACACTCATACACACACTCCCATAACCCCCACTCCAACACACTGTAACACACTGTAACACACTCATACACACACTCATACACACACTCATACACACACTCCCATAACCCCCACTCCAACACACTGTAACACACTATAACACACTATAACACACTCATACACACACTCATACACACACTCATACACACACTCCCATAACCCCCACTCCAACACACTGTAACACACTATAACACACTATAACACACTATAACACACTCATACACACACTCATACACACACTCATACACACACTCCCATAACCCCCACTCCAACACACTGTAACACACTGTAACACACTCATACACACACTCATACACACACATACACACACATACACACACTCATACACACACTCCCATAACCCCCACTCCAACACACTGTAACACACTATAACACACTATAACACACTCATACACACTCATACACACTCATACACACACTCCCATAACCCCCACTCCAACACACTGTAACACACTATAACACACTATAACACACTCATACACACACTCATACACACACTCCCATAACCCCCACTCCAACACACTGTAACACACTGTAACACACTCATACACACACTCATACACACACTCATACACACACTCATACACACACTCCCATAACCCCCACTCCAACACACTGTAACACACTACAACACACTATAACACACTCATACACACACTCATACACACACTCATACACACACTCCCATAACCCCCACTCCAACACACTATAACACACTCATACACACACTCATACACACACTCATACACACACTCCCATAACCCCCACTCCAACACACTGTAACACACTATAACACACTATAACACACTCATACACACACTCATACACACACTCCCATAACCCCCACTCCAACACACTGTAACACACTCATACACACACTCATACACACACTCATACACACACTCATACACACACTCCCATAACCCCCACTCCAACACACTGTAACACACTGTAACACACTCATACACACTCATACACACTCATACACACTCATACACACACTCATACACACACTCATACACACACTCCCATAACCCCTACTCCAACACACTCATACACACACTCATACACACACTCCCATAACCCCCACTCCAACACACTGTAACACACTATAACACACTATAACACACTATAACACACTCATACACACACTCATACACACACTCCCATAACCCCCACTCCAACACACTGTAACACACTCATACACACACTCATACACACACTCATACACACACTCCCATAACCCCCACTCCAACACACTGTAACACACTGTAACACACTCATACACACTCATACACACTCATACACACTCATACACACTCATACACACTCATACACACACTCATACACACACTCCCATAACCCCTACTCCAACACACTCATACACACACTCATACACACACTCATACACACTCCCATAACCCCCACTCCAACACACTGTAACACACTCATACACACACTCATACACACTCATACACACACTCATACACGCACTCATACACACACTCATACACACACTCATACACATACTCCCATAACCCCCACTCCAACACACTGTAACACACTGTAACACACTCATACACACACTCATACACACACTCCCATAACCCCCACTCCAACACACTCATACACACACTTATGCACACACTCCAACCCCCACTCATACACACACTCATACACACACTCATACACACACTCCCATAACCCCTACTCCAACACACTCATACACACACTCATACACACACTCATACACACACTCATATACACTCATACACACTCCCATAACCCCCACTCCAACACACTCTAACACACTCTAACACACTCTTACACACTCTTACACACTCTTACACACTCTTACACACTCATACACACTCCCATAACCCCCACACAAACACACAGCCATAAGACCAACTCAAACATTATAGCCATGTCTTCAATGCTTCAGTACTGGCCATTTGAGCAGGAATTCATTTCTTACCTTGTTTCACATACTCACGCACACAAACACACACACACACACAGCCTGCACGCACACACAAACACACAAACACACACATACACACACAGACCTGCAGAGAGCCTGTGTCATGCTGGCGTCCTTGACGTTCTGGTCAGTGGTGAGACTCTTGATGAGGACAGTGATCATCTGTAGTGGAATATGCTGAACCAGACTGGCCAGAGCAATGGAGGGGTCAAACGCCGGGTCTGTAACACACACACACACAGCACAGAGTCTGTAATACACACACACACAACCCAGCACAGAGTCTGTAATACACACACACACACACACACACACACACACACACACACACACACAACACAGAGTCTGTAATACACACACACACACACACACAGCACAGAGTCTGTAATACACACACACACACACACACACACACACACACAACCCAGCACAGAGTCTGTAATACACACACACACACACACACAACCCAGCACAGAGTCTGTAACACACACACACACACACACACAACCCAGCACAGAGTCTGTAACACACACACACACACACACACAACCCAGCACAGAGTCTGTAACACACATCACACGACACAGAGTCTGTAACACACACACACACACACACAACCCAACACAGAGTCTGTAACACACACACACACACACACAACCCAACACAGAGTCTGTAACACACACACACACACACACAACCCAACACAGAGTCTGTAACACACACACACACACACACAACCCAACACAGAGTCTGTAATACACACACACACACACACACAACACAGAGTCTGTAACACACATCACACGATACAGAGTCTGTAATACACACACACACACACACACACAACACACACACACACAACACAGAGTCTGTAATACACACACACACACAACCCAACACAGAGTCTGTAACACACATCACACGACACAGAGTCTGTAATACACACACGCACACACACACACACACAACACAGAGTCTGTAACACACATCACACGACACAGAGTCTGTAACACACATCACACAACATAAAGTCTGTAACACACAACCCAACACAGAGTCTGTAACACACATCACACAACCCAAAATAGAGGGGTCAAACGCAGGGTCTGACAGACACACACAAATGCGCGCGCGCACACACACACACAGACACACACAGACACACACCAACCTGAAACAGAGGGTTCAAACACATGGTCTGTAACAGACACACAAACACGCATGCACACACACCGACCCAAAACAGAGGGTTCAACACATGGCCGGTGTTACGAGGGTTAGTGATCACATTATATGTTGTTGCTGCCTCTGTCTTTTCGATCTGTCCGTTTTCTTGTAGGTGGAGTCTGACACGGATTCGTTTGTGGGCGGGGCCTCTCCTATTTAAGCGACCCGTCCCAAGATGGCTCTCTCTCTCACTCTCCCTCATTCTCGATTCCCTCGGGCAGACGCGGAAACTACCTTTCGTTTATAGCGGATGTTATTTAGTTTCTTGTGTTAGTTAATGTCGTTATAGTTTGTAAACACCTGGGTCATTTACTGTACATGAGTATATTTGGCGGGCACTTGTTTTGAGCACTGTAGGGCAGGTTCAGCGAGAGTAGCAGCAAGTGGGACGGAAGACTCACGTTTTTCTTTTCGGGAGCCAGGGAAGTTGCTTTGTGCACAAGGAAGAAAGCGTGAGGGTTTTTTTTCTTTTTTTTATTATCTTGTCTTCTGTTTTCCCCGTTGTTCTCATTTGCTGCCGCCTCGATCCCTTATTTTGTGAGTTTTGTTAATTTTCATTAAAATTGTCAAGCTTAAGCGTACGGAACGGTGTGGGGTTTATTTTATGTTACTGCGTCCTGCTTTGGTCTTTTTTTACAAAAAGGCTGGGCTCGTAACAGCCGGTAACACACATCAAACAACCCAACACAGAGGGTTCAAATGCAGGGTCTGTAGTACGCGCGCACACGCGCACACACACACACACACACACACACACAGAACAACCCAAACAGAGGGTTCAATACGCGTGGTCTGTAACACACACAAAACAAGCCAACACAGAGGACTTTGTGGACTGGAGCCTAGATGGACATAAAGCAAACGCTTCCTTTTGAAAGGACTGGAGTGTGTGACATTGGAAAGGGAAGAGATGGAGTGAAAAGCCTGTTCTGTGTGGGCTTATGGGACAGGGGCCTCAAACCATCTACTGTAGAAACTGTTAGAAAACTGTACACACTGCAGAGTGAGAGTGGACTGCATCTCCGTAAATGGAGATAACAAAATATTGCTGAGTGTCAAATCAGAACTCAAAGGCTTAAAGCTACTTAATTAATATGAAAAGACTGTTCCTACAGTGAACACGATGTTTCAGCACACACACACACACACACACACACACACACACACAGACCTGCTCTGACATGATCTCACCAGTGGAGGAGATGATGGCAAACACTTCCTGTAGAGAGGGAAGCAGAGTGGATGGCTCCGCCTTCCAGATGCCCTGTAGCAGTCCGCTCACCTTGGTCACCTGGGCCACATACTCACGCACCTCCTTCTCCTCGCCGGCCTGGCACTGAAAGTAACCCATGGTCCGTACCAGCTGCTGGCAGAAGAGGGCGCCGGCCTTGTCCCGCGGCACACACTGCGGGAAATCTGCCAACAGCGCCGCCAGCCGGGCGCAGAGAGCCGGCGCCGGGCGCGCACACACCATCCGCAGGAACTCCGTCTGCAGGAGCGGAGCCAGCTCCAGCACAGAGGGGCAGCTGCGGAGCAGCCGCAGGGAGCCGTGCAGAAAGTCCACGATGGCCGGGTCTTTCCGCGCCAACGGGCCGTAGCCCTGCTGGAGGAGGCCCAGTACAAAGTCCCGACTGAGGAACTGGGCAAACTGGTCGCGGTGGTAGCGGGCGTACGCCTCCTGTACCTGGACGCCCACCTGTCGCTGGAAGGCGTCATCTCCCAGGAGTATAAGGCGCGTGGTGAGAGCGTACAGGGCTTGGCACTGCTCCTCCGTCACCTCCTTCTCAGCCGCCTCCACCACCTTCTTTACAATAGCCCGTTTGACCGTCACGGGGTGAGCGGAGCTGACCAGCGCCTCCAGAATCTTATCCATGGCGACGGTCTACAGGGGTGTGATCAGGGCAAATGGAGGAGTCTCATCTGACACACACACACAGAGGGACAGAACAAAGGGTTAAACTGAGACAGTAATATCCCGTAATATGCTGGCTCTGGGAGTAAGAGATGAGGGAAGTGACCCAGAAACCAGAAGGTTGTGAGATCAAATGTCAACTTTAGTAACTCTCTGCCAGTGGTTCATCACTTAAGACCTAAAGGCTGCAATAGAAGTGTGTGATCTTCTTCATAAGGAAGTCACTCTGAAGGAATATATTCAGATGCAGTTCCGATTCACCAAAGGAACTATCAACTGTGACTGTTTACTTTCACCTCATACTCATCACACATCAGATCAGTGTTGAAACAGGAGACTGAGAGAGGGGGAGAGAGAGAGACAGACAGAGAGAGAGAGAGAGAGAGTGAGTTCGTAATTATTGCTCAAGTGAAATGACAGCGGTGCTAACCTACCGTGCTAGCTAATCTACCAACAGCGAACATCGCCGACCAGCATTCCCTAGCTTTCTTTAAAACATCTCAGACCTGTTTGAAATGTTTTCGGGGACTGTAACAAGGCTTCAGTGATTTAAGTTACCGGCATATTCAGTTAGACAGCAGTTGATAAAACACCCCATAGTTGTCAAGCTAATGCTAACGCTATATATTCCGAGTATATTAGTCGGCAGTATAATTAAATGTATATAAATCTTAACAAAATAAGATTCTGTTGAATAAGTACTTGACTTCTCTATCTCGACGGTACTCTGAGAAAAATAAGCGACTGCTAAACATATTAAAAATGCTAACGTTAGCATGCTGGCTAATGTTATTTAGCTAGCTAGTTTAAATCACAAAAAAATAACGCGGGGTGAATGTTTTTGAACATAAGGAGTTCTCAGATGTAAAGTATTAACATCACAGGATGTCATAACTTAATAACTGTTTGGCATGAAACAGCTACGACTACGAGTCATCTCAACGACATGACAGCAGGCCGGAGATGTCACTGACTTAGCAAAAAACCACGGCTTGCTCTGGAAATCTTAATAAACAGGGACAATAATGCCTGATACTTACCAAAATTATTCATCTCCAAACTGTCTAAAGGAGAATGCTACAAACGAGCAACAGTGACGATCGTTTTACAGTACTTTGTATCTTACTGTTTCGGACCTTTACAGTACAATCAGCTGATTTGAAACCCACACACACACATACACATACGTCATTCTCACGGTCCTCTGATTTCTTCAGGACCTCAGATTTTCGTCCTGTATTTTGCCGTTGTTTTTTATGCGGACGTTTTAACAATGTGTCAGATAAAGTTTACTCAGCCCGTGCAACTTGATTCTGAGTCGTCGTGAAAGCCTTAAAACTCTATCCAAAAACTAATTACCCGAAAATATTTTTCATTTTCCCGTTGAAAAGATATGTTTATAGAGACAGAGAGGAGATTCAGTGAATACCAAGGGAAGTTCAGTTGATTTTAATGAAATACATTCATAATCAGTGGTGGACGAAGTCCACAAATCCTGTACATGAGTAAAAGTAGAGATACCCGTGGTACAATATTATTCCAGTAAAAT
>NC_044505.1:822500-840000 GCF_902362185.1 Chanos chanos
CAGAATGCACACAGGGTTACATACAGAATGCACACAGGGTTACATACAGAACGCACACAGGGTTACATACAGAACGCACACAGGGTTACATACAGAATGCACACAGGGTTACATACAGAATGCACACAGGGTTACATACAGAACGCACACAGGGTTACATACAGAACGCACACAGGGTTACATACAGAATGCACACAGGGTTACATACAGAATGCACACAGGGTTACATACAGAATGCACACAGGGTTACATACAGAATGCACACAGGGTTACATACAGAATGCACACAGGGTTACATACAGAATGCACACAGGGTTACATACAGAATGCACACAGGGTTACATACAGAATGCACACAGGGTTACATACAGAATGCACACAGGGTTACATACAGAATGCACACAGGGTTACATACAGAATGCACACAGGGTTACATACAGAATGCACACAGGGTTACATACAGAACGCACACAGGGTTACATACAGAATGCACACAGGGTTACATACAGAATGCACACAGGGTTACATACAGAATGCACACAGGGTTACATACAGAATGCACACAGGGTTACATACAGAATGCACACAGGGTTACATACAGAATGCACACAGGGTTACATACAGAATGCACACAGGGTTACATACAGAATGCACACAGGGTTACATACAGAATGCACACAGGGTTACATACAGAATGCACACAGGGTTACATACAGAATGCACACAGGGTTACATACAGAACGCACACAGGGTTACATACAGAACGCACACAGGGTTACATACAGAATGCACACAGGGTTACATACAGAATGCACACAGGGTTACATACAGAACGCACACAGGGTTACATACAGAACGCACACAGGGTTACATACAGAATGCACACAGGGTTACATACAGAATGCACACAGGGTTACATACAGAATGCACACAGGGTTACATACAGAATGCACACAGGGTTACATACAGAATGCACACAGGGTTACATACAGAATGCACACAGGGTTACATACAGAACGCACACAGGGTTACATACAGAACGCACACAGGGTTACATACAGAATGCACACAGGGTTACATACAGAATGCACACAGGGTTACATACAGAACGCACACAGGGTTACATACAGAATGCACACAGGGTTACATACAGAATGCACACAGGGTTACATACAGAATGCACACAGGGTTACATACAGAATGCACACAGGGTTACATACAGAATGCACACAGGGTTACATACAGAATGCACACAGGGTTACATACAGAATGCACACAGGGTTACATACAGAATGCACACAGGGTTACATACAGAATGCACACAGGGTTACATACAGAATGCACACAGGGTTACATACAGAATGCACACAGGGTTACATACAGAATGCACACAGGGTTACATACAGAATGCACACAGGGTTACATACAGAATGCACACAGGGTTACATACAGAATGCACACAGGGTTACATACAGAATGCACACAGGGTTACATACAGAACGCACACAGGGTTACATACAGAACGCACACAGGGTTACATACAGAACGCACACAGGGTTACATACAGAATGCACACAGGGTTACATACAGAATGCACACAGGGTTACATACAGAATGCACACAGGGTTACATACAGAATGCACACAGGGTTACATACAGAATGCACACAGGGTTACATACAGAACGCACACAGGGTTACATACAGAATGCACACAGGGTTACATACAGAATGCACACAGGGTTACATACAGAATGCACACAGGGTTACATACAGAACGCACACAGGGTTACATACAGAATGCACACAGGGTTACATACAGAATGCACACAGGGTTACATACAGAATGCACACAGGGTTACATACAGAACGCACACAGGGTTACATACAGAACGCACACAGGGTTACATACAGAACGCACACAGGGTTACATACAGAATGCACACAGGGTTACATACAGAATGCACACAGGGTTACATACAGAATGCACACAGGGTTACATACAGAATGCACACAGGGTTACATACAGAATGCACACAGGGTTACATACAGAATGCACACAGGGTTACATACAGAATGCACACAGGGTTACATACAGAATGCACACAGGGTTACATACAGAATGCACACAGGGTTACATACAGAATGCACACAGGGTTACATACAGAATGCACACAGGGTTACATACAGAATGCACACAGGGTTACATACAGAATGCACACAGGGTTACATACAGAATGCACACAGGGTTACATACAGAATGCACACAGGGTTACATACAGAACGCACACAGGGTTACATACAGAATGCACACAGGGTTACATACAGAATGCACACAGGGTTACATACAGAACGCACACAGGGTTACATACAGAACGCACACAGGGTTACATACAGAACGCACACAGGGTTACATACAGAACGCACACAGGGTTACATACAGAACGCACACAGGGTTACATACAGAATGCACACAGGGTTACATACAGAATGCACACAGGGTTACATACAGAATGCACACAGGGTTACATACAGAATGCACACAGGGTTACATACAGAATGCACACAGGGTTACATACAGAATGCACACAGGGTTACATACAGAATGCACACAGGGTTACATACAGAATGCACACAGGGTTACATACAGAATGCACACAGGGTTACATACAGAATGCACACAGGGTTACATACAGAATGCACACAGGGTTACATACAGAATGCACACAGGGTTACATACAGAATGCACACAGGGTTACATACAGAATGCACACAGGGTTACATACAGAATGCACACAGGGTTACATACAGAATGCACACAGGGTTACATACAGAATGCACACAGGGTTACATACAGAATGCACACAGGGGTGAGAGAAAAACCCTCTCTCAAAGAACCATCAAAATTCAAAACTTCTGAGCTGTAGCCCCAGCTGCTCTGTGAGAGTTGTGCCGGGAGGGAGGTCTGTTCCTCAGAACGGGTGCGTCACTGTGACGACAGATCATCTCCACAGACCATCTTAAAGCTGTGTCCTGTCATGGTTTTTATCAGCACAACTTGGGCACAACCGAAACACAGTTGAAAAGAGAAGATTTGGGGAGACAGTACCTTCTGGGCGCGGTGTGATCCGCGTGGCCCGTAAGCGGGGTTTGGGCGTGGTCCTGAGGGCGGGAGAAAGGCAGACATCTTTGCCGAGAGATGGAACTTGTGGAAGGGTGAAGACAATCTCATACTTATGCTGACTCCTCAAAAAACCCGCCTGTGCACACACACACACACACACACACACACACAGCCATGTAGACACACGCACTTCAATCAGATTCCCCACTCAGACCCTCACCTTAACCAGGTAATGCCTCTAACACTCTCACCTTAACCAGGTAATACCTCTAACACACTCACCTTAACCAGGTAATACCTCTAATACACTCACCTTAACCAGGTAATACCTCTAACACACTCACCTTAACCAGGTAATACCTCTAATACACTCACCTTAACCAGGTAATACCTCTAACACTCTCACCTTAACCAGGTAATACCTCTAACACACTCACCTTAACCAGGTAATACCTCTAACACACTCACCTTAACCAGGTAATACCTCTAACACTCTCACCTTAACCAGGTAATACCTCTAACACTCTCACCTTAACCAGGTAATACCTCTAACACACTCACCTTAACCAGGTAATACCTCTAACACTCTCACCTTAACCAGGTAATACCTCTAACACTCTCACCTTAACCAGGTAATACCTCTAACACTCTCACCTTAACCAGGTAATACCTCTAACACACTCACCTTAACCAGGTAATGCCTCTAACACACTCACCTTAACCAGGTAATACCCCTAAACCCCCCCCCCCAACCAGGTAATACCTCTAACACTCTCACCTTAACCAGGTAATGCCTCTAACACACTCACCTTAACCAGGTATTACCTCTAATACACTCACCTTAACCAGGTAATACCTCTAACACACTCACCTTAACCAGGTAATACCTCTAACACTCTCACCTTAACCAGGTAATACCTCTAATACACTCACCTTAACCAGGTAATGCCTCTAACACTCTCACCTTAACCAGGTAATACCTCTAACACACTCACCTTAACCAGGTAATACCTCTAACACACTCACCTTAACCAGGTAATACCTCTAACACTCTCACCTTAACCAGGTAATACCTCTAATACTCTCACCTTAACCAGGTAATACCTCTAACACTCTCACCTTAACCAGGTAATACCTCTAACACTCTCACCTTAACCAGGTAATACCTCTAATACACTCACCTTAACCAGGTAATACCTCTAACACACTCACCTTAACCAGGTAATACCTCTAACACACTCACCTTAACCAGGTAATACCTCTAATACACTCACCTTAACCAGGTAATACCTCTAACACACTCACCTTAACCAGGTAATACCTCTAACACTCTCACCTTAACCAGGTAATACCTCTAATACTCTCACCTTAACCAGGTAATACCTCTAACACTCTCACCTTAACCAGGTAATGCCTCTAACACTCTCACCTTAACCAGGTAATACCTCTAACACACTCACCTTAACCAGGTAATACCTCTAATACACTCACCTTAACCAGGTAATACCTCTAACACACTCACCTTAACCAGGTAATACCTCTAATACACTCACCTTAACCAGGTAATACCTCTAACACTCTCACCTTAACCAGGTAATACCTCTAACACACTCACCTTAACCAGGTAATACCTCTAATACACTCACCTTAACCAGGTAATACCTCTAACACTCTCACCTTAACCAGGTAATACCTCTAACACTCTCACCTTAACCAGGTAATACCTCTAACACACTCACCTTAACCAGGTAATACCTCTAACACTCTCACCTTAACCAGGTAATACCTCTAACACTCTCACCTTAACCAGGTAATACCTCTAACACACTCACCTTAACCAGGTAATACCTCTAACACTCTCACCTTAACCAGGTAATACCTCTAACACACTCACCTTAACCAGGTAATGCCTCTAACACACTCACCTTAACCAGGTAATACCCCTAAACCCCCCCCCCCTAACCAGGTAATACCTCTAACACTCTCACCTTAACCAGGTAATGCCTCTAACACACTCACCTTAACCAGGTATTACCTCTAATACACTCACCTTAACCAGGTAATACCTCTAACACACTCACCTTAACCAGGTAATACCTCTAACACTCTCACCTTAACCAGGTAATACCTCTAATACACTCACCTTAACCAGGTAATACCTCTAACACTCTCACCTTAACCAGGTAATACCTCTAATACTCTCACCTTAACCAGGTAATACCTCTAACACTCTCACCTTAACCAGGTAATACCTCTAACACTCTCACCTTAACCAGGTAATACCTCTAATACTCTCACCTTAACCAGGTAATACCTCTAACACTCTCACCTTAACCAGGTAATACCTCTAACACTCTCACCTTAACCAGGTAATACCTCTAACACACTCACCTTAACCAGGTAATACCTCTAACACTCTCACCTTAACCAGGTAATACCTCTAACACTCTCACCTTAACCAGGTAATACCTCTAACACACTCACCTTAACCAGGTAATACCTCTAATACACTCACCTTAACCAGGTAATACCTCTAACAAACTCACCTTAACCAGGTAATACCTCTAACACTCTCACCTTAACCAGGTAATACCTCTAACACTCTCACCTTAACCAGGTAATACCTCTAATACACTCACCTTAACCAGGTAATACCTCTAACACACTCACCTTAACCAGGTAATACCTCTAACACTCTCACCTTAACCAGGTAATACCTCTAATACTCTCACCTTAACCAGGTAATACCTCTAACACTCTCACCTTAACCAGGTAATACCTCTAACACTCTCACCTTAACCAGGTAATACCTCTAATACACTCACCTTAACCAGGTAATACCTCTAACACACTCACCTTAACCAGGTAATACCTCTAACACACTCACCTTAACCAGGTAATACCTCTAATACACTCACCTTAACCAGGTAATACCTCTAACACACTCACCTTAACCAGGTAATACCTCTAACACTCTCACCTTAACCAGGTAATACCTCTAATACTCTCACCTTAACCAGGTAATACCTCTAACACTCTCACCTTAACCAGGTAATGCCTCTAACACTCTCACCTTAACCAGGTAATACCTCTAACACACTCACCTTAACCAGGTAATACCTCTAATACACTCACCTTAACCAGGTAATACCTCTAACACACTCACCTTAACCAGGTAATACCTCTAATACACTCACCTTAACCAGGTAATACCTCTAACACTCTCACCTTAACCAGGTAATACCTCTAACACACTCACCTTAACCAGGTAATACCTCTAATACACTCACCTTAACCAGGTAATACCTCTAACACTCTCACCTTAACCAGGTAATACCTCTAACACTCTCACCTTAACCAGGTAATACCTCTAACACTCTCACCTTAACCAGGTAATACCTCTAACACTCTCACCTTAACCAGGTAATACCTCTAACACACTCACCTTAACCAGGTAATACCTCTAACACTCTCACCTTAACCAGGTAATACCTCTAACACACTCACCTTAACCAGGTAATGCCTCTAACACACTCACCTTAACCAGGTAATACCCCTAAACCCCCCCCCCCCTAACCAGGTAATACCTCTAACACTCTCACCTTAACCAGGTAATGCCTCTAACACACTCACCTTAACCAGGTATTACCTCTAATACACTCACCTTAACCAGGTAATACCTCTAACACACTCACCTTAACCAGGTAATACCTCTAACACTCTCACCTTAACCAGGTAATACCTCTAATACACTCACCTTAACCAGGTAATGCCTCTAACACTCTCACCTTAACCAGGTAATACCTCTAACACACTCACCTTAACCAGGTAATACCTCTAACACACTCACCTTAACCAGGTAATACCTCTAACACTCTCACCTTAACCAGGTAATACCTCTAATACTCTCACCTTAACCAGGTAATACCTCTAACACTCTCACCTTAACCAGGTAATACCTCTAACACTCTCACCTTAACCAGGTAATACCTCTAATACACTCACCTTAACCAGGTAATACCTCTAACACACTCACCTTAACCAGGTAATACCTCTAATACACTCACCTTAACCAGGTAATACCTCTAACACACTCACCTTAACCAGGTAATACCTCTAACACTCTCACCTTAACCAGGTGATACCTCTAATACTCTCACCTTAACCAGGTAATACCTCTAACACTCTCACCTTAACCAGGTAATACCTCTAATACTCTCACCTTAACCAGGTAATACCTCTAACACTCTCACCTTAACCAGGTAATACCTCTAACACACTCACCTTAACCAGGTAATACCTCTAACACACTCACCTTAACCAGGCAATACCTCTAACACTCTCACCTTAACCAGGTATTACCTCTAACACTCTCACCTTAACCAGGTAATACCTCTAACACTCTCACCTTAACCAGGTAATACCTCTAACACACTCACCTTAACCAGGTAATACCTCTAATACTCTCACCTTAACCAGGTAATACCCCTAACACTCTCACCTTAACCAGGTAATACCTCTAACACACTCACCTTAACCAGGTAATACCTCTAACACACTCACCTTAACCAGGTAATACCTCTAACACTCTCACCTTAACCAGGTAATACCTCTAACACACTCACCTTAACCAGGTAATACCTCTAACACTCTCACCTTAACCAGGTAATACCTCTAATACTCTCACCTTAACCAGGTAATACCTCTAACACTCTCACCTTAACCAGGTAATACCTCTAACACACTCACCTTAACCAGGTAATACCTCTAATACACTCACCTTAACCAGGTAATACCTCTAACACTCTCACCTTAACCAGGTAATACCTCTAACACACTCACCTTAACCAGGTAATACCTCTAACACTCTCACCTTAACCAGGTAATACCTCTAACACACTCACCTTAACCAGGTAATACCTCTAACACTCTCACCTTAACCAGGTAATACCTCTAACACACTCACCTTAACCAGGTAATACCTCTAATACACTCACCTTAACCAGGTAATACCTCTAACAAACTCACCTTAACCAGGTAATACCTCTAACACTCTCACCTTAACCAGGTAATACCTCTAACACTCTCACCTTAACCAGGTAATACCTCTAATACACTCACCTTAACCAGGTAATACCTCTAACACACTCACCTTAACCAGGTAATACCTCTAACACACTCACCTTAACCAGGTAATACCTCTAACACTCTCACCTTAACCAGGTATGCTCCGTCAGACTCAGGAATGGCAGTAATGATCTTCTCTTTCTGTGTTTCCTCAGAGCTCTCGCTGGTGAGGACGCTGTCATCATCGTCAGGGAAACGGACTCCTCCCCCCTTGGATGTGGAACCTTTGAGAGGGTCAGGCAGGTAGCGTGTAAGATCAATTACAGATCCACAGGCACAGAAACACACACACACATGCAGCAATAAAGATTTGCATGTAAAAACCTAGGTCACTCACACACACACACACACACACAAACACACACACACACACACAATGCGCATGCACACACACACACATACACACACACACAGGGTAACCTTCACCTGTGCAAAAAAAAGTAGGTAGGTTGATTGTGGACATATGAGTATGTGAAAATCTGTGAGTGTGTGTGTGTGGAGATGTGTGGTTGTGGGTGTGTGTTGATGACCAAGAGAGAATGTTTATACTTTAATATTCAGGCCTGTGCTCCTGTGTAGGAATGTTTGTGTCTATGAGAGAGAGAGAGAGAGAGAGAAAGAGAGAGAGACAGAGAGAGAGAGAGAGAGTCTGGTACTCACTTTTCCTTGCCGTTGCCATGCCGACATAGGGCCAGGCTGATGAGCGATTTCACTGTGACGTCATCTTTAACGGCAGAAATTACTGTTAATATCATGCTGAGAGAAACCCCAAAACAGAAAGAGAGAGTGAATCTCTGACCACGAATCCTGAACCCTGAACCCTGAATCCTGACCTCTGAACTCTGCCTGTGGTAGAATGACGTTGTCTACAGGTGAATGTGCATAAACACACTGGAGGTGAATGAGAGGAGTGAACACAAGACATGGTGGAGGGTGTGGAGAAAGGAGGGCAGAGGGCGAAAGCTGCTGATCTGATTGGATCACGCAGACAGTCCGCGCAGAAGCTGCTGATCTGCTTGGATCACGCAGACGGTCCGGGCAGAAGCCGCTGATCTGATTGGATCACGCAGACGGTCCGGGCAGAAGCTGCTGATCTGATTGGATCACGCAGATGGTCCGGGTGACGTGAGTCTGGGTTTGTCCTCTACCTCTTCATTTTAACATCATTACTGTTCCATCCATTCAGCCTCAGCACTGCTGCTTATTATTATGCTGTGACATCATTTTAATGTGGCATTTTCAGGTAAGTGGCAGTCATGTGACCTCTCTGAATATTAATTGACTGTGTGCGGTTGGGTGCGACTGAGGAGCCATTTTACTCACGCTGACATGAGGAGAAGACACACACTGAGACAGAGAGAGGAGTCAGGAAGCCAGATGAGAGCTTTTAAAAACAATTCACTTCACTTTGCCAGGGTCTGTGTGTCTGAATGTGGGAATGAGGTAGGTTTCCAATGGTCTAATTATATGACACAAAGGACTGCATGTGTAAAAAACAAGCATCTAAATATAATAAATGTCAAGGAACCATTACACATTTCATAACATTATTTGGTCAGTTACATTAGCAGACTCTAATCATTCAGGCTTAGCAGCACAGATGTTGGATTTCAGTGGGAAAAGGTCGTCTTTTATCTGTTCTTCCGTCCTCTCCAACGCATTTTACAGCTCTAAATCATTCAGTAAATGTCACGGGGATCATTATCAATAACTTGGATTACCGTTGGTGTCTATTAGTATCCTAAACCGCCCTTTGACCTCAGAATCCTCCTCCCTTTATCCGTGTTATTACTCCTGATCCAGATGTGTGCGCTCTGCCCAGACAATAGCGCGACGCAGGCTGCAGCCAAACTTAAGAGGCTTAAGTTAACCCTCAGTCATTGACAACACTATCACGGAAGGGACTGTTCCCCAATGAGACTCTTTCCGACGCACAGTTTAAAAAAAAAAAAGAGGGTTACGCAACTGCTTCCATAGCGCAGGTACACTTCTGAAGCGAATCTACAACGCCGAGGGCTCGATTCACATGCAGGGTGACCCATCCCACACGACAGTGGACTTGTGGACAGTGAACGCTTTAGAAGTACCCAATGCGGTCAACCTCTACTCCCTGTGGTGATACTGAACTAAAATATAAAACAGTACTGCATAGGCAGGGCGAGCCGTAAGCTTCTGGGAACGAGCCGGTCCCATACAGTTCTAGAGTAGAGACAGATGCCAGCGATCCACAGGGCACCAAGTGAACAGTTGGTCTGCCAGTGTGCCTGAAATATGGCTGAAACGTACGTCAAATGTGATCGAAATCCACGACTTCTTTCCTAAATGTTTGATCTAGCGATTGGATATAAACTAGAAAATGAAGGCATGAGATGTACAATATTTTATGTGAAAGTCGTAAAAATGTGTCTTATTTCCATATTATTTAGGAGAAACCTGCCCAAAGCTTAAAGGGAAAAGCCGCTTCTACCAGAGCTGGATGCAGTTATAATAATACATTTTATCAGATGTATTCTCTCTCTCTCTTTCTCACACACACACACACACACACACACACATACTAAAGCGTTGCATCTCTGTCAAGCAGTTGCAATGACTCGCATTCAATATGGGATAAATTAAAAAAAAAAAAATCGTGATCCTACCAGTCTGAACCTTCTGTAGGTCTGTCGAGTTAAACGTTTATCTCACGCGCATCGACGATTCCGAAACGCTCCCAGACGCAGACTACATCACTTCTGACGCGAATCGTCTGTCCCTGACTCCAGCCGCAGCCAATGGCTTCCAACCGTCCCGACAAACGCATAACCCACCCGGCACATCACCCGTCAGGACGGTGGAAGGTTTTCATTTTGGTCACAGCACCAACTAGTGTTCAGTCCTAATCCTGTTTTTACGATTAGGATGGATAAGAAATAATTTCTTTATGAATATAGAACACATAGACAGTGGATGCTTCTGTTAGATTACACTGGATCAAGCTGCATTTTCACAGTAATAGTCTCTCCAGTCATGATGCTAAAATGTTTTTATTTCTTGAAGAAAGCCACATGTATTACATAACACCGTGCACACACACACACACACACACACGCACACGCACACGCACACGCACAAGTGTAATACATTTAAAGTGTGATACATTTAAAGTTACATATTTACAGTGTTAAAATATCTCAACATTCAACACAACCTTATCATCATCAAAACAACAGAGAGTGTTTGAAAAATTCTAATATTCACAGACATGCAAACACACACACGCACACACACACACACACACACACACACACTCACACAGAAACAGAAACAGAGTGTAGTTTAGCGCTGATGAGGGGGTCAGTATAGTTTAGAGTAGTACAGTACTGGTAATAGTACAGTGTAGTGTAGTACTGATAAGGGTACAGTGCAGTGTAGTACTGACTGGAGATCAGTGTAGTCTAGAATATATTATATACAAAAGTCATTTTAAAGCTGCTCAGAGATCAGTCGTCTTTGCCATCAGACTGTTGGTGAGACTGGACATATGATCAAAGAAGCTTCGTTCTGACCAGACTTGTTTGTGCAGGGGCTGAAGAATGGGTGGATGGTGTCAGAGAAGGAGTCCATGTAGGTGAAGATGTGCATGTGGGCGTCTGCGTTGTAGAAGGACAGCTGCCCTTTATCGTAATCCAGGTAAATGCCGATTCGGTGGGGTCGGGGGTTCAGGGTGAGAGGGGTGGACGGATCCGTTCGGAAAGCGTACTCCTGCCCGTCCCGCAAACTCAGGAACCAGTAACCGTTGGCCGGACTGACAGCAATCTTCCCTTTCCTGTTTATGGAGTGGCTGGCCACGCCCAGATCCCAGTCTGTCTTTCCCCCGACGTGGACTTCCCAATAATGGCGACCGGTGCGGAAGCCCTGCAGGCCGAGGACGCACACCACCCGGTCAAATCGCTCGGGTGTGTCAGGCAGCGGCAGGTACCGGTCCCCACACCGCACCTGTCTGCCATCCTCAGAGATGACCAGCCGCGGGTGGGCGGAGTTTTGGTCCAGCGTCACGTCCACTAAGAGAAGAGAGAGCAGATATGGGCAGAGTCAAAGTCACCGTGCCTAAGCAGAATGTGTTTAAATGTCAGATATTTAGTAAAATATAACAAAGAAAACAAACAGACAGAGAGAGAAAAGACAGAGACACAGACAGAGAGAGAAAAGACAGAGACACAAACAGACAGAGAGAAAAGACAGAGACACAGACAGAGAGAGAAAAGACAGAGACACAGACAGAGAGAGAAAAGACAGAGACACAAACAGAGAGAGAGAGAAAAGACAGAGACACAGACAGAGAGAGAAAAGACAGAGATACAAACAGAGAGAGAGAGAAAAGACAGAGATACAAACAGAGAGAGAAAGAAAAGACAGAGACACAAACAGAGAGAGAGAAAAGACAGAGACACAGACAGAGAGAGAAAAGACAGAGACACAGACAGAGAGAGAAAAGACAGAGACACAGACAGAGAGAGAGAAAAGACAGAGATACAAACAGAGAGAGAGAAAAGACAGAGACACAGACAGAGAGAAAAGACAGAGACACAGACAGAGAGAGAGAAAAGACAGAGACACAGACAGACAGAGAGAAAAGACAGAGATACAAACAGAGAGAGAGAAAAGACAGAGACACAAACAGAGAGAGAGAGAAAAGACAGAGATACAAACAGAGAGAGAGAAAAGACAGAGACACAAACAGACAGACAGAGAAAAGACAGAGACACAGACAGAGAGAGAAAAGACAGAGACACAAACAGACAGACAGAGAAAAGACAGAGACACAGACAGAGAGAGAAAAGACAGAGACACAAACAGACAGAGAGAGAAAAGACAGAGACACAGACAGACAGAGAAAAGACAGAGACACAAACAGAGAGAGAGAAAAGACAGAGATACAAACAGAGAGAGAGAGAAAAGACAGAGACACAAACAAAGAGAGAGAAAAGACAGAGACACAGACAGAGAGAGAGAAAAGACAGAGATACAAACGGAGAGAGAGAAAAGACAGAGACACAGACAGAGAGAAAAGACAGAGACACAAACAGAGAGAGAGAAAAGACAGAGACACAAACAGAGAGAGAGAAAAGACAGAGACACAAACAGAGGAAGAGAAAAGACAGAGACACAGAGAGAGAGAAAAGACAGAGACACAGACAGAGAGAGAGAAAAGACAGAGACACAGACAGAGAGAGAAAAGACAGAGACACAGACAGAGAGAGAGAGAAAAGACAGAGACACAAACAGAGGAAGAGAAAAGACAGAGACACAGAGAGAGAGAAAAGACAGAGACACAGACAGAGAGAGAGAAAAGACAGAGACACAGACAGAGAGAGAAAAGACAGAGACACAGACAGAGAGAGAGAGAAAAGACAGAGACACAAACAGAGAGAGAGAAAAGACAGAGACACAAACAGACAGAGAGAGAAAAGACAGAGACACAGACAGACAGAGAAAAGACAGAGACACAAACAGAGAGAGAGAAAAGACAGAGACACAAACAGACAGACAGAGAAAAGACAGAGACACAAACAGACAGAGAGAGAAAAGACAGAGACACAAACAGACAGAGAGAGAAAAGACAGAGACACAGACAGACAGAGAAAAGACAGAGACACAAACAGAGAGAGAGAAAAGACAGAGACACAAACAGAGAGAGAGAGAAAAGACAGAGACACAGACAGAGAGAGAGAAAAGACAGAGACACAGACAGACAGAGAGAAAAGACAGAGACACAGACAGAGAGAGAGAAAAGACAGTCCGACCTGCATATTCCTGCACTCTCTTCACCTCTAGAGAAGCAGAAAACAGAAATGGATTAACACTCAAACAGCCCATCCAAACTCACAGCGCTCAGAAAACCCAAACTCACAGCGCTCAGAAAACCCAAACTCACAAAGCTCAGAACACTGAGAGAGCAGAGGAGTTTTATGAGAACTCTAAATGGTCTCCACCCTTATTAGGATTTTTTTCTAATTCAGAGGAAAACAGTGAGAGGAAGACTGAATGTGTATTTCCACATATACTGGGCCTTCTGTGGTCTCTGCTCTGAGTGTACTCTCAGGTCTAAATGTAAACAGGTTTTTCCCGGTCAAAAAAAGTGGCACCTTGTATAAGCTCACTCTAAACAAGAGATAAGTAATAGCATTTTCACATTAAAATTAAAGCTTCACAATGACCAGCAAACAATGACATAATTTACTCAAAGGCCAACTGGTATTTTGTCAGTGGATTGAACAATAATCCATGTACAAATCTTTTCTTTTTTTATTTGAATTGTTCAAACTGAAACTCACTGGGCTGGTGTCTCTCCACTGTCTTTTCAACTGGAGAATGTGAACCTGCCAACACAGAAACACACACACACACACGCACGCACACGCACACACACGCACACGCGCACACACACACACACACACACACAGACACACACGCGCGCACACACACACACAGACACACACACACAGACACACACACGCACGCACGCACACACACACACACACACGCACACACACTTTAAAAACAAGGATTTTGGAGAGCTGAGCAGAAATGAACTGGGCCTAGAATTACAGTCCCACAGTCACACAGTTGTACATTCAGAAGACCTTTACACAGTTTGGCAGTATCTGTGCAGTGGGGAAAAGTCATAAAGCCAATAGATTTGTAAAAGGCATGGGACAACATTATGCAACGTGCAGCAACATGTCACAGTGCTGAGTCTGTAATCTGTCACTCAGATTAAAAACACAAATTCAGATCGACTGCAAACTGAGCTGATGTTTGAGATGAATGAACATTTAAATCCACATCAGTCAGCTTTTAGGCTCTCACTCAGTAAAGCCAGACCAGTGCCCATTAATCTGAACAGAGATGATAATAATCACCTGATAATAATCTTGGTGTATTCTGCATGAATTCTGAAGCATAATTTGTGCGCATTCTTTTATGCAATCTGTTTACATTCTGTGAAATCATTAATCATAACTGTATTATGCTGGGAATTAATCTGCGTCATATTCCGGGAATAAGTGGGTTCTCACAGATCTCAGGCAGTCTCTTCAGCTCCTCCTGAAGACGTTCCATCAGCTGAGTGATATTCCGCAGCACCGCCCCCGCGGAGGGGTCAGGGGTCAGACACACATCCGCCCAGCTCTTCGTCTCCGAGAGACTGCAGACAGATGGAAACGTCTGTGGGCAAATGAAGCAGAAATGTGGTGTCTAAATATGAGTTATGAGTCCAGATGAGTCCTGCGCTATTAGAGACATATAGAGAATTATGAGTCCTGCGCTATTAGAGACATATAGAGAATTATGAGTCCTGCGCTATTAGAGACATATAGAGAATTATGAGTCCTGCGCTATTAGAGACATATAGAGAATTATGAGTCCTGCGCTATTAGAGACATATAGAGAATTATGAGTCCAGATGAGCCCTGCGCTATTAGAGACATATAGAGAATTATGAGTCCTGCGCTATTAGAGACATATAGAGAATTATGAGTCCTGCGCTATTAGAGACATAGAGAGAATTATGAGTCCTGCGCTATTAGAGACATATAGAGAATTATGAGTCCTGCGCTATTAGAGACATAGAGAGAATTATGAGTCCAGATGAGTCCTGCGCTATTAGAGACATATAGAGAATTATGAGTCCTGCGCTATTAGAGACATATAGAGAATTATGAGTCCTGCGCTATTAGAGACATAGAGAGAATTATGAGTCCAGATGAGCCCTGCGCTATTAGAGACATATAGAGAATTATGAGTCCAGATGAGTCCTGCGCTATTAGAGACATAGAGAGAATTATGAGTCCTGCGCTATTAGAGACATAGAGAGAATTATGAGTCCTGCGCTATTAGAGACATAGAAAGAATTATGAGTCCAGATGAGTCCTGCGCTATTAGAGACATATAGAGAATTATGAGTCCTGCGCTATTAGAGACATAGAGAGAATTATGAGTCCAGATGAGTCCTGCGCTATTAGAGACATATAGAGAATTATGAGTCCAGATGAGTCCTGCGCTATTAGAGACATATAGAGAATTATGAGTCCTGCGCTATTAGAGACATATAGAGAATTATGAGTCCTGCGCTATTAGAGACATATAGACAATTATGAGTCCTGCGCTATTAGAGACATATAGAGAATTATGAGTCCTGCGCTATTAGAGACATATAGAGAATTATGAGTCCTGCGCTATTAGAGACATATAGAGAATTATGAGTCCTGCGCTATTAGAGACATAGAGAGAATTATGAGTCCAGATGAGTCCTGCGCTATTAGAGACATAGAGAGAATTATGAGTCCTGCGCTATTAGAGACATATAGAGAATTATGAGTCCAGATGAGTCCTGCGCTATTAGAGACATATAGAGAATTATGAGTCCTGCGCTATTAGAGACATAGAGAGAATTATGAGTCCTGCGCTATTAGAGACATAGAGAGAATTATGAGTCCTGCGCTATTAGAGACATAGAGAGAATTATGAGTCCTGCACTATTAGAGACATAGAAAGAATTATGAGTCCAGATGAGTCCTGCGCTATTAGAGACATATAGAGAATTATGAGTCCTGCGCTATTAGAGACATAGAGAGAATTATGAGTCCAGATGAGTCCTGCACTATTAGAGACATAGAGAGAATTATGAGTCCAGATGAGTCCTGCGCTATTAGAGACATATAGAGAATTATGAGTCCTGCGCTATTAGAGACATAGAGAGAATTATGAGTCCAGATGAGTCCTGCGCTATTAGAGACATATAGAGAATTATGAGTCCTGCGCTATTAGAGACATATAGAGAATTATGAGTCCTGCGCTATTAGAGACATATAGAGAATTATGAGTCCAGATGAGTCCTGCGCTATTAGAGACATAGAGAGAATTATGAGTCCAGATGAGTCCTGCGCTATTAGAGACATAGAGAGAATTATGAGTCCAGATGAGTCCTGCGCTATTAGAGACATAGAGAGAATTATGAGTCCAGATGAGCCCTGCGCTATTAGAGACATAGAGAGAATTATGAGTCCTGCGCTATTAGAGACATAGAGAGAATTATGAGTCCAGATGAGTCCTGCGCTATTAGAGACATAGAGAGAATTATGAGTCCAGATGAGTCCTGCGCTATTAGAGACATATAGAGAATTATGAGTCCTGCGCTATTAGAGACATATAGAGAATTATGAGTCCTGCGCTATTAGAGACATATAGACAATTATGAGTCCTGCGCT
>NC_044505.1:847500-857500 GCF_902362185.1 Chanos chanos
ATGGACAAGAGGGTGACGAGCATGCTGAACATGTCAGTGACGAGAAGATGGACGATGAAGAACTCAGACTCCAGAACCGCACGAGAACCCTGACCCAGAAGCCAAAGAGCCCAAAACCCGCTGGGGAGTCCCAGAGCCAGATCTGTCGACCCGAGAACCAGGTAAAACACGGAAGCCTCAGAGAAGGGGCATACGGGACATGTGCTGTTGTCGTGACGATGAGAGAAACTGTCTGGATGGGAAATATTACCAGCCGTCATTTTCACATCCATCCTGATGAGCCCTGAAACAGGAGAAGAGATTGAGTCCAGTCAGGGTTGGGTCAGAGATTGAGTTCAGTCAGGGTTGGGTCAGATTGAGTTCAGTCAGGGTTGGGTCCGATTGAGTCCAGTCAGGGTTGGGTCAGAGATTGAGTCCAGTCAGGGTTGGGTCCGATTGAGTCCAGTCAGGGTTGGGTCAGAGATTGAGTTCAGTCAGGGTTGGGTCCGATTGAGTCCAATCAGGGTTGGGTCAGAGATTGAGTTCAGTCAGGGTTGGGTCAGAGATTGAGTTCAGTCAGGGTTGGGTCAGATTGAGTCCAGTCAGGGTTGGGTCAGATTGAGTCCAGTCAGGGTTGGGTCAGAGATTGAGTTCAGTCAGGGTTGGGTCAGATTGAGTCCAGTCAGGGTTGGGTCAGAGATTGAGTCCAGTCAGGGTTGGGTCAGATTGAGTCCAGTCAGGCTTGGGTCAGATTGAGTCCAGTCAGGGTTGGGTCAGAGATTGAGTCCAGTCAGGGTTGGGTCAGATTGAGTCCAGTCAGGGTTGGGTCAGAGATTGAGTCCAGTCAGGGTTGGGTCAGAGATTGAGTCCAGTCAGGGTTGGGTCAGATTGAGTCCAGTCAGGGTTGGGTCAGATTGAGTCCAGTCAGGGTTGGGTCAGAGATTGAGTTCAGTCAGGGTTGGGTCAGATTGAGTCCAGTCAGGGTTGGGTCAGATTGAGTCCAGTCAGGGTTGGGTCAGAGATTGAGTTCAGTCAGGGTTGGGTCAGATTGAGTCCAGTCAGGGTTGGGTCAGAGATTGAGTCCAGTCAGGGTTGGGTCAGATTGAGTCCAGTCAGGGTTGGGTCAGATTGAGTCCAGTCAGGGTTGGGTCAGATTGAGTTCAGTCAGGGTTGGGTCAGAGATTGAGTCCAGTCAGGGTTGGGTCAGAGATTGAGTTCAGTCAGGGTTGGGTCAGAGATTGAGTCCAGTCAGGGTTGGGTCAGAGATTGAGTCCAGTCAGGGTTGGGTCCGATTGAGTCCAGTCAGGGTTGGGTCAGAGATTGAGTTCAGTCAGGGTTGGGTCAGAGATTGAGTCCAGTCAGGGTTGGGTCAGAGATTGAGTCCAGTCAGGGTTGGGTCAGATTGAGTCCAGTCAGGGTTGGGTCAGAGATTGAGTCCAGTCAGGGTTGGGTCAGAGATTGAGTTCAGTCAGGGTTGGGTCAGAGATTGAGTTCAGTCAGGGTTGGGTCAGAGATTGAGTCCAGTCAGGGTTGGGTCAGATTGAGTCCAGTCAGGGTTGGGTCAGAGATTGAGTCCAGTCAGGGTTGGGTCAGAGATTGAGTTCAGTCAGGGTTGGGTCAGATTGAGTCCAGTCAGGGTTGGGTCAGAGATTGAGTTCAGTCAGGGTTGGGTCAGATTGAGTCCAGTCAGGGTTGGGTCAGAGATTGAGTTCAGTCAGGGTTGGGTCAGAGATTGAGTCCAGTCAGGGTTGGGTCAGATTGAGTCCAGTCAGGGTTGGGTCAGAGATTGAGTCCAGTCAGGGTTGGGTCAGATTGAGTCCAGTCAGGGTTGGGTCAGATTGAGTTCAGTCAGGGTTGGGTCAGAGATTGAGTCCAGTCAGGGTTGGGTCAGATTGAGTTCAGTCAGGGTTGGGTCAGAGATTGAGTCCAGTCAGGGTTGGGTCAGATTGAGTCCAGTCAGGGTTGGGTCAGAGATTGAGTTCAGTCAGGGTTGGGTCAGATTGAGTCCAGTCAGGGTTGGGTCAGAGATTGAGTTCAGTCAGGGTTGGGTCAGATTGAGTCCAGTCAGGGTTGGGTCAGAGATTGAGTCCAGTCAGGGTTGGGTCAGAGATTGAGTCCAGTCAGGGTTGGGTCAGAGATTGAGTCCAGTCAGGGTTGGGTCAGAGATTGAGTCCAGTCAGGGTTGGGTCAGATTGAGTCCAGTCAGGGTTGGGTCAGATTGAGTCCAGTCAGGGTTGGGTCAGATTGAGTTCAGTCAGGGTTGGGTCAGATTGAGTCCAGTCAGGGTTGGGTCAGAGATTGAGTCCAGTCAGGGTTGGGTCAGATTGAGTCCAGTCAGGGTTGGGTCAGAGATTGAGTCCAGTCAGGGTTGGGTCAGAGGCCACGGCCGTGCGGCAGCTCTGTAGTCGTCTGTAATTTTCTGAATTTCATCTCTGGTTTGACAGGAAGCTGGAAGATCTTACAAATATTTTATTTTCCCTTACAGAAGAAATATTACAAAGACACCGTGAGGAGAAGAGAGATAAGGAAAGTTAAAGCTTTGGACTCAGAGGAGAGACATGTGTGACTCATAGTGATCATTCAGAGGTTTCTGTAATGTAATATAAATAATGTAGTGTAATATAAACTCAAAACAGGTCGATTTCTGTTTCTCACAGAGCTCATTCTTATCGCCTTCTCTTTCCCCTGTTTGTTCTTAGAGCAATATCACCATGGCTAAAACCACCTGCAACCAACACCCGATTATTCTTTCATTTCACTGCAGATTTCAAACCTGACTGTGCATCTAAAGCCATGGCCTACATGTGAGAACTTATGTGATATCATTTTACATAACAGACTAGTCTTTTTATGGGCTTTCTGATCTGTGTATAAACTTCATATAAGTATAAATATATATGTATATTTACATATTTATTTATTTATTACAGATACTGTTTGTGTTTTATAAGGCATTTAATGTGATGAAATATGCTAGCATTATTATTATTATTATTATTATTATTATTATTATTATTATTATTATTATTATTAAGAGCCGTAAAGCAGGAACTGACCTGTGGCAGTGATGGCTTCAGCTCAGCAGTCCAGGCTGTGTTTGTCAGGCAGTATTTTGTGAGATTATTGGTCTCTTCTGAAAATCTTCCTGATCTCCCATAACACACCTGTTCCCTGCATGAGACTGACAGGTAAATCATAGACTGACAGGTAAATCATATTCAAATGTCCAAGGCACCAAGTGACCAGACAGCCAAGGCTTTGGTTTCAAACTCACACACGCTTAATGCAGTGAAACATGTGCTTTGGATCTGGCTTTAGGGTTTGAGGTCAAGGTTGCGGTTTGTGTTCATGTTAGCATTATCTCTGTGAAAGACAATGAACGAAGGTAGGGTTTGATTAAGAATCATTTTAAACATTACAATTAAAAAAAAAAAGATTATTTTTCCAGGGGTCAGGCACAGAGGGTTAATGAGACAGAAAGAGAACACACACACACACACAAGAGGTCTAGGCAAATACTGTATTCATTACATCAAATACATACAAATGCTGTATTTATTAAATGAACTACATAGAAAAGGCCTTTTGTATTCATCCAGTCAATGACATACAAATGACCAGATAAAGATGAGCACAGAGGAAGAGGATGATATTGTGCATTATTGATGGAGGGTGTGAGTGCTGGTCAGACACGCTGACTAAACCACAAACAACACCAACACTTAACAAATCAGGAGTGTTGTTTCTGATGGAGGGAAAATGGGTTGATTTGCATGAAGAGTGGAACCTCTGGGCAAAATTGGTTTTAAAAGCTCATCTTAAAGAGGCGATTATCAAATCACTCCCACTACACCTGTGTGTGTGTGTGTGTGCGTGTGTGTGCGTGCGTGTGTGTGTGTGCGTGTGTGTGTATGACAAAACTTGCAAACCAATCCTGTGTGGAGTTGTGTGCATCCCCTCAGAATCCCCCTGTAACCCTGAGGAGACTGTACTCCAGGTGCCACACACACACAGGCTCTGAGGGCCGTGAAGCAGGTAAACCCCCTGATGGAGTGTCACAGAGAGTCCTGAAGGCCTGTGCTGAGCAGCTGACAGGGCTGGACACAGACATTTTTCATTTCTCTCTCGAAAAAGGAAACAGCCCCACAGTCCCTCAAGTCCTCAGTTAGAGTGCCGACCCCGAAAAAACCAAACGCATCCATAATGAACGACTTTTCACCGGTCACCATGAAGTGCCTGGAAAAGCTGGTTCTCCAATCCATGAACTCTGTGGTTCCAGACATGGTGGATCCCCTACAGTTTGCCTACCGCCCGAACAGATCAGTGGATGACGCGGCGGCCCTGGTGCCTCAGTCTACACTGGAACACTTGGGCACTAACAGAACATATGCACGCATGCTCTCTCTGGGTTACAGCGCTGCTCTCAACAGGATCCGGCCAGTGAAGCTGATTGTGAAGCTGGCAGACCTTGGAGTGCCGCCTTGTAACGCTTTAGCTTCGTAGGTTGAAGACTGGAGACACCGTGGAAGAGGCAGGACAGCGTAGTTGCCGGTACTCATATGGGTCAGTTTAGTAATAAAGCGTCGACCATATAATGCCAGGTCTCAGCGGCATACTACTCTGGACATACATGCACTTCAGACTAGCAAAAATGAAACAGAAAGGGGGATATACAAGCTGTCGCGTTACGGGTTTTCTTGGTAGTAGAATCAGACAGTTACCAATGCACTTGACTTGTTCCACACAAGAGAGCGACCAATTTTCTCCAATCCCCCCAATATACGCAGGCGCAGCTGCTCAATAGGCAATGTGCTCTTAAAGGCACAGCACAATACAACCGTTACAGTAGTGAATTTGAGAATACAGCCTGTAACTGGATTTTGGATTTCCTTATAGAGAGACCATAGGAGGTGATAATAGGAAATAAGGTCTCTGCTGAGCTCATAGTCAGCACAGGAACCCCCCAGGGCTGCTGCCTCAACCCCAAACTCTTCACCCTGTACCCCCCAGGGCTGCTGCCTCAACCCCAAACTCTTCACCCTGTACCCCCCAGGGCTGCTGCCTCAACCCCAAACTCTTCACCCTGTACCCCCCAGGGCTGCTGCCTAAACCCCAAACTCTTCACCCTGTACCCCCCAGGGCTGCTGCCTCAACCCCAAACTCTTCACCCTGTACCCCCCAGGGCTGCTGCCTCAACCCCAAACTCTACACCCTGTACCCCCCAGGGCTGCTGCCTCAGCCCCAAACTCTACACCCTGTACCCCCCAGGGCTGCTGCCTCAGCCCTAAACTCTTCACCCTGTACCCCCCAGGGCTGCTGCCTCAACCCCAAACTCTTCACCCTGTACCCCCCAGGGCTGCTGCCTAAACCCCAAACTCTTCACCCTGTACCCCCCAGGGCTGCTGCCTCAACCCCAAACTCTTCACCCTGTACCCCCCAGGGCTGCTGCCTCAACCCCAAACTCTACACCCTGTACCCCCCAGGGCTGCTGCCTCAGCCCCAAACTCTTCACCCTGTACCCCCCAGGGCTGCTGCCTCAACCCCAAACTCTACACCCTGTACCCCCCAGGGCTGCTGCCTCAGCCCTAAACTCTTCACCCTGTACCCCCCAGGGCTGCTGCCTCAACCCCAAACTCTTCACCCTGTACCCCCCAGGGCTGCTGCCTAAAACCCCAAACTCTTCACCCTGTACCCCCCAGGGCTGCTGCCTCAACCCCAAACTCTTCACCCTGTACACGTATGACTGTGTTTCCACCCAGGACAACAATATCATTATTAAATATGCAGATGACATGACCATCCTTGGCCTCATCAAGGGTGGGGATGAGTCATCACACAGGGAACTGGTGAAGAAAGCCATTGTCTGTGGAGAGAGGACAATGACCTTGCTCTTAACATAGACAAAACCAAAGACTCATTTACCCCTTTTCCACTGACGCGGAGCAGGCGCCGGCGCTTGATCTAGAACCGGTTCCACACATTTCCACTGAGAAAAGACCGGTGCTGGCACCGGCGCAGCTCCCCAAAACTGCTGGTCCAAAAGTTGGAACAACTGACATCAGTGGCTATGCAAATAAGAACCACACAAGAACCAATCAGCTCAGTGTGTGATGTGTTTGGTACATGACGTTTTCTAGAGAGGCGGGAGTAATGAAAAAAGTCTGACCAGGATGGCGGACGCTAAATGCTACATTTAGCATGAAAACATGCATGATTAAAAGATGTACGGGCAGCCATTTGTGTCTACATCAACAAGGCTTGTTGTTTACATGTTACATGAACATAGTCAGGGCCAGAGCGGTAGAAAAAACTTCCTCAACGGCTCTAGACAGGCCAAATAGACCACTGTAGACCTTCATTTACGCACTCAAACGTTTCAGCTGGGTGACAGGCTTGCTGTTTTCATGAATTTTGCCCCCAGAGTGAAAAGTGGTGGGGTGAAATTCGTGAGGTGTTTCACTGTGCGGAAGCCTAACGTAATAGTAACGTTTATAAAAAGCAAAGCAGATGCGTTCTGTCTGCCATGATTTTTTCCCTACAGAAATTCCCTGAACTTTTGCCATGTAACATTCAGTTCTCAAATCTGTCGATACTCAAAATCATCAGATCTGACCGCCCCACCATGGACACACTCTACACACTGCGCTGCAGGAGAAAAGCACAGAGCATCCTCAGCGAACGACAGCACCCAGCTCACTCTCTGTTCAGGTGTCAGAACTCAGCCTGAGACACCTCAGGCCAGAGAGCATCACCACTCACAAGGCTTCCACAACAGCCTCTTTCCACGCACTGTCAGACTGATTGCTAAAGGACGTTAAGGCTGGAAGGAAACACCACGCCCCCCTCATTCATTCACACCATGGACACTTAACACCTCACACACTCACGCCCCTTACAAACACTTAACACAGCTCACAACACTCACGCCCCTTACGGACACTTAACACAGCTCACAACACTCACGCCCCTTACAGACACTTAACACACCTCACAACATTCACGCCCCTTACGGACACTTAACACAGCTCACAACACTCACGCCCCTTACAGACACTTAACACAGTTCACAACACTCACGCCCCTTATGGACACTTAACACACCTCACAAAACTCACGCCCCTTACGGACACTTAACACAGCTCACAACACTCAGGCCCCTTACAGACACTTAACACAGCTCACAACACTCACGCCCCTTACGGACACTTAACACACCTCACAACACTCACGCCCCTTACAGACACTTAACACACCTCACAACACTCACGCCCCTTACAGACACTTAACACACCTCACAACACTCACGCCCCTTACGGACACTTAACACACCTCACAACACTCACGCCCCTTACGGACACTTAACACAGCTCACAACACTCACGCCCCTTACGGACACTTAACACCTCACAACACTCACGCCCCTTACAGACACTTAACACACCTCACAACACTCACGCCCCTTACAGACACTTAACACACCTCACAACACTCACGCCCCTTACGGACACTTAACACCTCACAACACTCACGCCCCTTACAGACACTTAACACAGCTCACAACACTCACGCCCCTTACAGACACTTAACACACCTCACAACACTCACGCCCCTTATGGACACTTAACACACCTCACAACACTCACGCCCCTTATGGACACTTAACACCTCACACACTCATGCCCCTTACGGACACTTAACACAGCTCACAACACTCACGCCCCTTACAGACACTTAACACACCTCACAACACTCACGCCCCTTACAGACACTTAACACACCTCACAACACTCACGCCCCTTACGGACACTTAACACAACTCATAACACTCACGCCCCTTACAGACACTTAACACAGCTCACAACACTCACGCCCCTTACAGACACTTAACACACCTCACAACACTCACGCCCCTTACAGACACTTAACACACCTCACAACACTCACGCCCCTTATGGACACTTAACACACCTCACAACACTCACGCCCCTTACGGACACTTAACACACCTCACAACACTCATGCCCCTTATGGACACTTAACACCTCACAACACTCACGCCCCTTACAGACACTTAACACAGCTCACAACACTCACGCCCCTTACAGACACTTAACACACCTCACAACACTCACGCCCCTTATGGACACTTAACACACCTCACAACACTCACGCCCCTTATGGACACTTAACACACCTCACAACACTCACGCCCCTTACAGACACTTAACACAGCTCACAACACTCACGCCCCTTACAGACACTTAACACACCTCACAACACTCACGCCCCTTATGGACACTTAACACACCTCACAACACTCACGCCCCTTACAGACACTTAACACAGCTCACAACACTCACGCCCCTTACAGACACTTAACACACCTCACAACACTCACGCCCCTTACAGACACTTAACACACCTCACAACACTCACGCCCCTTACGGACACTTAACACAACTCATAACACTCACGCCCCTTACAGACACTTAACACAGCTCACAACACTCACGCCCCTTACAGACACTTAACACACCTCACAACACTCACGCCCCTTACAGACACTTAACACACCTCACAACACTCACGCCCCTTACGGACACTTAACACCTCACAACACTCACGCCCCTTACAGACACTTAACACAGCTCACAACACTCACGCCCCTTACAGACACTTAACACACCTCACAACACTCACGCCCCTTATGGACACTTAACACACCTCACAACACTCACGCCCCTTATGGACACTTAACACCTCACACACTCACGCCCCTTACGGACACTTAACACAGCTCACAACACTCACGCCCCTTACAGACACTTAACACACCTCACAACACTCACGCCCCTTACAGACACTTAACACAGCTCACAACACTCACGCCCCTTACAGACACTTAACACACCTCACAACACTCACGCCCCTTATGGACACTTAACACACCTCACAACACTCACGCCCCTTACAGACACTTAACACAGCTCACAACACTCACGCCCCTTACAAACACTTAACACACCTCACAACACTCACGCCCCTTATGGACACTTAACACACCTCACAACACTCACGCCCCTTATGGACACTTAACACACCTCACAACACTCACGCCCCTTACGGACACTTAACACACCTCACAACACTCACGCCCCTTATGGACACTTAACACCTCACAACACTCACGCCCCTTACGGACACTTAACACAGCTCACAACACTCACGCCCCTTAGACACTTAACACACCTCACAACACTCACGCCCCTTACAGACACTTAACACACCTCACAACACTCACGCCCCTTACGGACACTTAACACACCTCACAACACTCACGCCCCTTATGGACACTTAACACACCTCACAACACTCACGCCCCTTATGGACACTTAACACACCTCACAACACTCACGCCCCTTACGGACACTTAACACACCTCACAACACTCACGCCCCTTACGGACACTTAACACAGCTCACAACACTCACGCCCCTTACGGACACTTAACACACCTCACAACACTCACGCCCCTTATGGACACTTAACACAGCTCACAACACTCACGCCCCTTATGGACACTTAACACACCTCACAACACTCACGCCCCTTACGGACACTTAACACACCTCACAACACTCACGCCCCTTACAGACACTTAACACAGCTCACAACACTCACGCCCCTTACGGACACTTAACACACCTCACAACACTCACGCCCCTTACAGACACTTAACACCTCACAACACTCACGGCCCTTACAGACACTTAACACACCTCACAACACTCACGCCCCTTACGGACACTTAACACACCTCACAACACTCACGCCCCTTACAGACACTTAACACAGCTCACAACACTCACGCCCCTTACAGACACTTAACACACCTCACAACACTCACGCTCCTTACGGCCTTTTTCTGTATTCAGCTACCTCACCCCCTCTCACTCTCTGGGTCTCGGTCACAGAGAGTTTCCCCAGTCCACTGTTTTGTGCAACAGTTCATAGTGCAACA
>NC_044505.1:862500-865000 GCF_902362185.1 Chanos chanos
TGCAACCTATGAAGAGCTAAGCAAACAGAAAAGGTTCAGATTGAAGAAAATTTTGACTAAGTTAAGAAAGGGGAAAGCCCCTGCTTTGCGGAAAGTGTTGAAATGAACACGTCACTAAGGGTGTCTTCCTTCCTCTATTCTGTTTTCCCTATCTGTCTTCTTTCTTTTCTTCTATCTTTCTTACTTATGGAAAGAATAAGGGTAGGGTCTTTAAATATTAATGGGGGGAGGGATAGAAATAAAAGGGCAGTGTTAATGGAAATGATTAAGAATAAAAATTTGGATGTCATATTGTTGCAGGAGACACATAGCGACGTAGAGAATGAAAGGGACTGGGGACTATCATGGGAGGGTCAGGTTGTTCTAAGTCATGGATCAAATGTTAGTGCAGGGGTTGCCATCTTATTCTCTCCAAGGCTCAGGGTAGCAAACATGAAATCATGTGAGTTGGAGCAGGGACGGGTTTTGATAGTCCAGGTGAATATAAAAAATGCAGGTTTTGTCTTTGTTAATGTTTATGCCCCCAATTGTGGTGCTGATCGCTTGAGACTGTTCCAAAAAATTAAAGATACATTAAAACAATATGACAGTAATCTAGTCCTTGTACTGGGAGGTGATTGGAACTGCACTTTAAACTTTACTATGGACAGAAATGGAGAAGAGCTTCACCCACAGTCAGCAGACGCACTCTCTAGATTAATCACAGAATACAATTTGATCGACATTTGGAGAGTAAAAAATGAAAATGTGAAGCGGTACACATGGGTCAAAATGAATGATGGGAGAGTTAGTGCAGCTCGGCTGGACCGGCTGTACATCTGTAAAAATGTCAACAGTAGGGTCTCCAGAGTTTTTATTTCACCTTGTGCTTTTTCTGATCATCATCTTGTGGCTATGGATTATATTTTATCATCAACAGCAAAATCCTCCTTTTACTGGCGTTTTAATATTAAATTATTACATGATGCCTTTTTTTGTGAAAATTTTTCTGTTTTCTGGAAGATATGGAAATCCCAGAAGAATAAATTTGATAATCTTGTCCAGTGGTGGGAGGTGGGGAAGACACAGATCAGGCTTTATTGTCAGCAATATACGACTCATAACTCTGAAATTATTAGAAATACAATACGGAATCTGGAGCGGGATATCAGTTCTATTGAAAATGAAATAATTAATAAAGGAAATCCAAGAGCTGAGCAAGCTCTGGAAAACAAGAGGAGGGCGTTAGGCTCTTTTCTTCAGGAGCAGGCAAAAGGGGCTCTTTTAAGAGCCCGTTATACCACACTAAAGGACATGGACGCTCCAAGCTCATTCTTCTTTAATTTGGAAAAGAAAGTAAGGACGCAGACACAGATGATTCATCTTCAGGATGCCAGTGGAAATCTGACGACAGATCCAGTGGAGATGAGGAGGATTGCCATGGATTTCTATGCGGATCTATACAGTGAGGGTGATTGTGATTCATTGTGTGTTGAGGAATTATGTAATGGTCTGCCAAAACTGGGATCAGCCCAAGCTGATTCGTTAAACTCAGAAATTGAACTTCAGGAGCTGACCATGGCTGTCCAGCAGCTCTCTACTGGCCGGGCACCTGGCATTGATGGGCTGCCGGCAGAATTTTATAAACATTTCTGGGGTCTAATAGGGCAAGATCTGCTGGAGGTTTTTAAAGTTTCTTTTAATTGTGGTCTTTTACCTACTAGTTGTACAAGAGCAGTCTTATCTCTTCTCCCAAAAAAAGGAGATCTTGGACTTTTAAAAAACTGGAGACCTGTATCCCTATTGTGTACTGATTACAAGATCCTTTCAAAATGTTTGTCTAACCGGCTGAAGGAATATATGGACACAATTATTCATACAAGTCAATCTTATTGTGTGCCTGGTCGCACAATTATGGACAATATTTTTCTTGTTCGTGATGTGATTGAGTTGACTGAGAAAAACTCACAAGACTTGGGATTGTTGTCCATAGACCAAGAGAAAGCTTTTGACAGAGTTGACCACACTTATCTTTTTAAAACTTTGAGGGCTTTTGGTCTTGGGGACAGTTTTGTGGCTTGGGTTAAGCTACTGTATACAGGGGTTTCAGTGATGATTAAGGTTGGTGGTGGGCTTAGTTATCCAGTGATGGTACGTAGAGGCATTAGACAGGGGTGCCCCCTTTCAGGGCAGTTATACAGTCTAGCCATAGAGCCCCTGTTGTGTAGGTTAAGGGTAGATTTACAGGGTCTGTCAGTGCAAGGATCACAGCCAACAGCACTTTCAGCATATGCTGATGATGTGACAATTTTCATTAGAAGAGAGGAAGATATACAGGCACTTTACAGGAATTTGGTTACCTATGAAAAGGCTTCCTCAGCAAGAGTGAATTGGGGTAAGTCAGAGGGGTTTATCATGGGGCAGTGGAAGGGAGGGGGCCCACCAGGATTACCAGGTGGGTTACAGTGGGGTAGAGCAGGAATGAAATGTCTGGGAATTTATTTAGGTACCAAGGCCTATC
>NC_044505.1:870000-875000 GCF_902362185.1 Chanos chanos
TTATTACTTTTCCAGTAGACACAGTTACACAAAAAAGACTTACTCTATGAACAAACAGACCTTACAAATGCCCAGACTTTTGTCCAAATTTCCTCCTCTCTTGTAAAATCAAAATATCTTCCAACTTTAGATTTTAGATTTGCCAGTGCACCGTAAAGTGTGTCAGCGCTGTCGGACATGTTGCTCTTGTTTGTACCCCGCAAGCGGCGCTAACGTTTCTCTCGTAAAAGGTTAACGCGAGACGCTGTGCAGATTTATAAGCGAATGAGAGGCAGTCATTATTATTTTGAAAGTAACTTGTTACGTTAGATCAGCGAGTCTTCTGCAGCAGCAGCTTAGTTTACACAAACGCAGAATGATCAGCAAAGCTTCAGTCAACCGATTCGTGAATTTAGAATTGGACCATCCACCGGCTCATAGTACATTCATTTAGATCGATCCAGGGGTCCGCGTATCGATGTAGCTTTAATGTTAAAACTGATCCACTGTGAATCAGTGAATCTTACCATCCCTAGTATACACATTCACACAGACTAAACACAACACATCCTCAATCCAAAGAACAGCAGTGTCTATATGGGGGAAATAAAATACCGGTAAAATAAAACATAAAAAACATGCCTCCACTCCTACAATTCCAGACATTTTAAGACATTTTAGACATGAATATCAAAAACTAAATGTAAGACATTCTAAGACTTTATATATTTGCACATCTTTAAAAATGACGGTTGCAATCATCGTATACCTAAGTCTGGACCAATGGCTGTACACCTACGTCACAAGGTTCCTATTGCGCTACGAAAGTACCTAACCTGAAGTAGGAGCTAAAAAAGCCCCTCAAAACGGCGTTCTAAGAACTATGATCGTTCTATGTTCCTGTGGTGCGAACACGCAAAAAGGGGGTACTTTCTCCAACAGTTTTAAGAACTATGGAAAAGTTCCTCCGGTGCGAAAGCACCTATAAACACAGCCATTAACAGTTATTAACACAGCAGTGTCATATAAACAGAGTTGTAAACACAGTTATTAACACAGCAGTGTCATGTAAACAGAGTTGTAAACACAGTTATTAACACAATAGTGTCATATAAACAGTAATTAACAAGTTACGAACACAGCAGTGTCAAATAAGAACAGTTATTAACACAGTTATTAACACAGCGGTGTCATATAAACACAGTCATAAACACAGCAGTGTCATATAAACACAGTTCACATCTGGAAATTTTCACTGTGAAACAGCTCAGCATTATGACAGTTTTCAACATGTGTATATGATATTGTAACAGAGTTCTGTTACCATTATTTTCTGGGCTGGTACCGGGCATGCTGGGAGTGGATTTCTGTTGTGGTGTCTATTGGTAAAAGAGTTTTTCTTGTTGAGATTGTGCATTGTTCTGTAATGTTCTGTACTGTTTATGGTGTGTACTTGTTGTCTGTGGTTATCAACTGGGGAATGTCTGAGACATGTTGTGTCACCGTTTTGTAGTTCAGTAGAGCACATGGGTATATACTAGGGATGTAGTCTCGACAAGGCAAGTTTATGATGTTGGATGCTGTTGCTTTGGCATTTAACTGTGTGGAAACTTTCCTTAATAGAGCAAGGATTTGTTCAGTCATATGCATCGTAAGTCTGCATTCCTGACCATTATTACAATATGATACATTATGATATGACAGGATACAAGATGAGACCAGGTAAATATACTGGAGTGGCTCAGTGGTAGCACAGGTAGCATTAGAGTATTTTCACTGACACTGAAACAGCATTGGTATAACAATAGAGTTAACTTACTCACACTCACGCGCGCACACACACACACATAGAGAGGGAAGAAGAATATAACTCTGACCTCACTCTGCAGGTGCGTGTGAGTCTCATTTGTCTTCCGTTCATATAAAAACACAACATGTCATGTAAATGTGTCGTACCTGTGTTTGTGCGTGTGTGTGTGCGCGCGTGGGTGATTTGTCTGTTGTCCATATGAAAACTCTGAGATGATTTGTCACGGCAGGAAAACATATCAGAGTTTTTAAATACAGCACCCAAGAGTTATCACATGAGGGACTGATTATAAAAAAACGTTCCGATATATCAGCGCCATTGTCTTTCGCATTCTGTTCTCAACTAACTGGGGCTTAAGAAACAAGATGTGTCCTTAGACTGCTTCTTACGTCAATCGCACGCTGCTGAACTGAACAAAACGAAGTAAATCGATGTTTATTTTGCCCTTTATTCTCTTCCACACAATCATTGAAACCATCCTGTGGTCTGTCCCAAAACTCATCATCGTTTTGATAACCATACCGACAATAGACTTTGTTACCGATAATAGACCCGTTGATTGTGCTGAGTAACTCCATAGACTAAGGACACAGGCCTTACACTAAACTTCAACTGTCTACAGTCAGCAACGTGTGTGTGTGCGTGTATGTATGCGTGTGTGTGTGTGTGTGTGTGACCTACAGCTTTGCATCATAGGCTTCTCTGTCCTTGGAGCATGCAGGTGAGCGGGTTCCTGAATAAGCCATTGTTCCATGAGGTGATTTAAATCATTTCAGTATATTTAATGACAAGCTCAAAGACTGCGTCGGTTAATGTCTATTTTACTGTCATTGACACAGAACCAACGTCTAAACCATGGTTTGGAATCTTAATTTATGGTGAAATAAACGTGTGTTAAAATAAGCTGATCTACTGGAAAACAAACGACGTTTAGACCTTAGACTGAGAGGCGCGAGACAGTGCGTTGTAAAGTGTGTCTGAGGACACGTCTTACTCCTTCCTCTGTGAGTAGCGGGTGGGAAGCGCTTTCATCTGTGCCCTTGGAAAGCGCTTTCATTCTCACCCGGGAAAGAACACAGAGATCACACTCCTCACACCTGCCAAATCGTCACACGTCGCGGAACAAACAGCCTGGACTGACAATCAGTAGCCTACACTTCGCGTCATTTTTATTATAACTGGAACTAATTAGATTATTTATTTACCGTATTCATATTTTTTAAACATTATGTTGCTTTTATGCTATACTTTCTTATTCTTGATTTGTAGATGGTTTTGATTTCATGAACACGCATAATTTTATCCCAAGGTACTGATCGTGACGGTTTTGTAGTGGATTTACTCAGATTCTTTCTTAAAGAAATGCTTTCTTGAGATCTTATTTGTGCCTCCTATTCTGATTCATTAATGCAATTTATCAGTTTGTGAATTACAGCATAATCTTTAAAATGTTGGAGAAAAACACAGTTCTGTTCAGACAACTGCAAGTATTCTGTTGTTCTCGCGGAAGACCAGCAATGAGAGATTATAGGTAAACTGTACATAGATACTCATTCCACAAAGTAAAGATGACCGAAAGTCGCGGGGAATTTTGGGTGCGCACAGGAGTGAAGTGAGCTAGAGTAGTAGCCTAATATATGTCCAGTTCTAATACGGGTATCAGCTTGCATAGGCTAATGTTCTCAACTAAATTTCACAGTGTGTTAATACATGAAATGAAAGCGTACAGGAGTGCGCTATCGTTTTCACAGTGAAGCGATATTTAATATTTCAAAATGCAATGCAATAATATTTCTTTAATGAGAGAGGTGTCAGTTTGTGGCCAGTCATTCACCGATCTCCGAACGCTCTATCGGGAGTTTGTCTCTGTTAAACGCTTGGGAATACGTTTAAAAACGGACGCAATGTCAAGTCAAGAGATTTATTGCCATTTGCACAGGTACAAGGCAGTACAGGTACACTTGAATTTTTGTGCGTATGTACTGATAATAATGATACTGATGTTGGCCTTGGAGTGAACATGTGGTAAGAACACCAGTAAATATAAATTTCGTTGAACATACATTCAGTTTAAAAATATGTATATATGTATATATACACACATTTACACATACACATACATTTTTTAATCATTTTACCAAGTGCAAATTCACGTTCGGTTTGTTCTCAAAGTCAATGAAAAAAGAAAGAACTCATTTAAAACAAAAACAGAGTTGCCAATCAGATGTTTAAATCAATTTTGTATTAGCAGATATCAGTTCATATTTCATGAAACATAACGGTCCAGGGAGAATTTACCAGCTATAGAACTAGCATTCATATTGCATAAATATAGTCTACATCAGACAATATTATTCAACAATATTATTAACGAAAACGTTACAAAATATCTGTCAGAAACACTCTTAATCACGTGCGCCGCGTTCACGTCGTGGCACGAGGTGTCCGCAGCATTTGGTGACAATCGACACCTGACGTAGGCTAATAAACAACTGTTTTCCCCGACGCAAGGGCTATTTAGCGTTTCAGTAGGTTGCATTCCTCTTCAGAGCAACAGCGATGCGTTTATTTTATACCGTGTATGTTTCGATCTGCGTCATGCACGTGGAGTTGCTGGGGTTCACGCTGAAGGCTCGCGTTGGTGAGAATTTTGGAGCGCTACCAGAAGGAGGGATTGCCGCATTTGATACTGTCACATCTAGGAATATTCGGGTAAACCAGACCAAGGAATATGACACAAGGACAGACGCCGCGAGTAGACGTGGGCGAAACGACGACAGTAGTCAGACCTTGCGCTCTCGACCTGAGGGCACAACTCTGGTATCTCCATCTAAAAATGCTAGAAGGTTCTGGAATCACTTTATGCTTCGAAGGACATCCTCGTTCCAGTCTGTTCTATCCATTAGGAACAATGAGGTCCATCAGAGTAAGTGCCGCGCTCTCTCCTTTACCCAGGTAAGATTACACACTTTTCAAACCTCCATCTATACCCGACCACGTCATAAATTAATACTGTAAATCGTAAATCATGTGGAAAGTAACCTAGCCTACTGTCCAGGCCAAAAGCACAAGCCCGTTAAAGTCTAATGACAAACACGTGTTCTTCCCAGAGTGTTCCACAAGAAGGCTGCGAGACAGCGTTTCTGAAAAACAACGTTTGTTTTGGGACGTGCATTCCGAGTGAGACGGATTCTGTCAGCTGTAACATTTG
>NC_044505.1:880000-885000 GCF_902362185.1 Chanos chanos
TTAACCATCACAGTTAATACTACACTGACCACTAAAGCCAGTATTAACCATCACAGTTTATACTGCACTGACCACTAAAGCCAGTATTAACCATCACAGTTAATACTGCACTGACCACTAAAGCCAGTATAACCACTACAGTTAATACTGCACTGACCACTAAAGCCAGTATTAACCACTACAGTTAATACTACACTGACCACTAAAGCCAGTATAACCACTACAGTTAATACTACACTGACCACTAAAGCCAGTATTAACCATCACAGTTAATACTGCACTGACCACTAAAGCCAGTATTAACCACTACAGTTAATACTACACTGACCACTAAAGCCAGTATAACCACTACAGTTAATACTACACTGACCACTAAAGCCAGTATTAACCATCGCAGTTAATACTGCACTGACCACTAAAGCCAGTATTAACCATCACAGTTAATACTACACTGACCACTAAAGCCAGTATTAACCATCACAGTTTATACTGCACTGACCACTAAAGCCAGTATTAACCATCACAGTTAATACTGCACTGACCACTAAAGCCAGTATAACCACTACAGTTAATACTGCACTGACCACTAAAGCCAGTATTAACCACTACAGTTAATACTACACTGACCACTAAAGCCAGTATAACCACTACAGTTAATACTACACTGACCACTAAAGCCAGTATTAACCATCACAGTTAATACTGCACTGACCACTAAAGCCAGTATTAACCATCACAGTTAATACTGCACTGACCACTAAAGCCAGTATAACCACTACAGTTTATACTGCACTGACCACTAAAGCCAGTATTAACCATCACAGTTAATACTGCACTGACCACTAAAGCCAGTATAACCACTACAGTTAATACTGCACTGACCACTAAAGCCAGTATTAACCACTACAGTTAATACTACACTGACCACTAAAGCCAGTATTAACCATCACAGTTAATACTGCACTGACCACTAAAGCCAGTATAACCACTACAGTTTATACTGCACTGAACACTAAAGCCAGTATTAACCATCACAGTTTATACTGCACTGACCACTAAAGCCAGTATTAACCACTACAGTTAATACTACACTGACCACTAAAGCCAGTATAACCACTACAGTTAATACTGCACTGACCACTAAAGCCAGTATTAACCATCACAGTTAATACTGCACTGACCACTAAAGCCAGTATTAACCATTACAGTTAATACTACACTGACCACTAAAGTCAGTATAACCACTACAGTTAATACTGCACTGACCACTAAAGCCAGTATTAACCACTACAGTTTATACTGCACTGACCACTAAAGCCAGTATAACCACTACAGTTAATACTGCACTGACCACTAAAGCCAGTATTAACCACTACAGTTTATACTGCACTGACCACTAAAGCCAGTATTAACCATCACAGTTAATACTGCACTGACCACTAAAGCCAGTATAACCACTACAGTTAATACTGCACTGACCACTAAAGCCAGTATTAACCACTACAGTTAATACTGCACTGACCACTAAAGCCAGTATTAACCACTACAGTTTATACTGCACTGACCACTAAAGCCAGTATTAACCATTACAGTTTATACTGCACTGACCACTAAAGCCAGTATTAACCATCACAGTTAATACTGCACTGACCACTAAAGCCAGTATAACCACTACAGTTAATACTGCACTGACCACTAAAGCCAGTATTAACCATCACAGTTAATACTGCACTGACCACTAAAGCCAGTATAACCACTACAGTTAATACTACACTGACCACTAAAGCCAGTATAACCACTACAGTTAATACTACACTGACCACTAAAGCCAGTATTAACCATTACAGTTAATACTGCACTGACCACTAAAGCCAGTATTAACCATTACAGTTTATACTGCACTGACCACTAAAGCCAGTATAACCACTACAGTTAATACTGCACTGACCACTAAAGCCAGTATTAACCATCACAGTTAATACTGCACTGACCACTAAAGCCAGTATAACCACTACAGTTAATACTACACTGACCACTAAAGCCAGTATTAACCATCACAGTTTATACTGCACTGACCACTAAAGCCAGTATTAACCATCACAGTTTATACTGCACTGACCACTAAAGCCAGTATTAACCATCACAGTTTATACTGCACTGACCACTAAAGCCAGTATTAACCATCACAGTTTATACTGCACTGACCACTAAAGCCAGTATTAACCATCACAGTTAATACTACACTGACCACTAAAGCCAGTATTAACCATCACAGTTAATACTGCACTGACCACTAAAGCCAGTATTAACCACTACAGTTAATACTACACTGACCACTAAAGCCAGTATTAACCATCACAGTTAATACTGCACTGACCACTAAAGCCAGTATTAACCACTACAGTTAATACTACACTGACCACTAAAGCCAGTATTAACCATCACAGTTAATACTGCACTGACCACTAAAGCCAGTATTAACCACTACAGTTAATACTACACTGACCACTAAAGCCAGTATTAACCATCACAGTTAATACTGCACTGACCACTAAAGCCAGTATTAACCACTACAGTTTATACTGCACTGACCACTAAAGCCAGTATAACCACTACAGTTAATACTACACTGACCACTAAAGCCAGTATTAACCATTACAGTTAATACTGCACTGACCACTAAAGCCAGTATTAACCATCACAGTTTATACTGCACTGACCACTAAAGCCAGTATAACCACTACAGTTAATACTGCACTGACCACTAAAGCCAGTATTAACCATCACAGTTAATACTGCACTGACCACTAAAGCCAGTATTAACCATCACAGTTAATACTGCACTGACCACTAAAGCCAGTATTAACCATTACAGTTTATACTGCACTGACCACTAAAGCCAGTATAACCACTACAGTTAATACTACACTGACCACTAAAGCCAGTATTAACCATCACAGTTAATACTACACTGACCACTAAAGCCAGTATTAACCATCACAGTTTATACTGCACTGACCACTAAAGCCAGTATTAACCATTACAGTTTATACTGCACTGACCACTAAAGCCAGTATTAACCATCACTGTTAATACTGCACTGACCACTAAAGCCAGTATTACCCATCACTGTTAATACTGCACTGACCACTAAAGCCAGTATAACCACTACAGTTAATACTACACTGACCACTAAAGCCAGTATAACCACTACAGTTAATACTACACTGACCACTAAAGCCAGTATAACCACTACAGTTAATACTACACTGACCACTAAAGCCAGTATTAACCACTACAGTTAATACTGCACTGACCACTAAAGCCAGTATTAACCATCACAGTTAATACTGCACTGACCACTAAAGCCAGTATAACCACTACAGTTAATACTACACTGACCACTAAAGCCAGTATTAACCACTACAGTTAATACTGCACTGACCACTAAAGCCAGTATTAACCATCACAGTTAATACTGCACTGACCACTAAAGCCAGTATAACCACTACAGTTAATACTGCACTGACCACTAAAGCCAGTATTAACCATCACAGTTAATACTGCACTGACCACTAAAGCCAGTATTAACCACTACAGTTAATACTGCACTGACCACTAAAGCCAGTATTAACCATCACAGTTAATACTGCACTGACCACTAAAGCCAGTATAACCACTACAGTTAATACTGCACTGACCACTAAAGCCAGTATTAACCATCACAGTTAATACTGCACTGACCACTAAAGCCAGTATTAACCACTACAGTTAATACTGCACTGACCACTAAAGCCAGTATTAACCATCACAGTTAATACTGCACTGACCACTAAAGCCAGTATTAACCATCACAGTTAATACTGCACTGACCACTAAAGCCAGTATTAACCATCACAGTTAATACTGCACTGACCACTAAAGCCAGTATTAACCACTACAGTTTATACTGCACTGACCACTAAAGCCAGTATTAACCACTACAGTTAATACTACACTGACCACTAAAGCCAGTATTAACCATTACAGTTAATACTGCACTGACCACTAAAGCCAGTATTAACCATTACAGTTTATACTGCACTGACCACTAAAGCCAGTATTAACCATTACAGTTTATACTGCACTGACCACTAAAGCCAGTATTAACCATCACAGTTAATACTGCACTGACCACTAAAGCCAGTATTAACCATCACAGTTAATACTGCACTGACCACTAAAGCCAGTATTAACCACTACAGTTAATACTACACTGACCACTAAAGCCAGTATTAACCATTACAGTTAATACTGCACTGACCACTAAAGCCAGTATAACCACTACAGTTAATACTGCACTGACCACTAAAGCCAGTATAACCACTACAGTTAATACTACACTGACCACTAAAGCCAGTATTAACCATCACAGTTTATACTGCACTGACCACTAAAGCCAGTATTAATAAACTGAATGAGTCAGTCCTGTGCTGCTGTACCACTACATTAAAAAGACAAACTGAATGAGTCAGTCCTGTGCTCTTGTTGTTGTGTTGTCAGGGGTAAAATGATCTTTGTCTTGTTTAAATAGTATTACACAAACAAACACAAAACTGCATCATATCAAATGTCCCAAACTACTCCGAACAATAGCTAACAGTGAGGAGGACAAACATGTTTTCCCTGTCTGGCATCGCCATGGTAACAGAGGTGAAAGGGCAGTGGTATAAATGATTTGTCCCCAGTAAAAAGCTGAATGTAACAGCCCAGCACCATCAGAACCGGGTCCAGAGTACCACCTCAGTCCGACCATCATCCAGTCAGGCTGCTTATCAAGGGGGCGTGGTCAGGGCGGGGCACAGAGAGTGACTGACAGACGCGGTCATATGTTTTTCCAGCTTGAGGGATGAGCACACTTACATTTCAAACAATAGCTGAAGACCACAAAGAGTCAAGCCCCTGAGTGGAAGACATGTTGGAAATGACTACAGCAAACAGACACAGACAGAACACATTCA
>NC_044505.1:890000-902500 GCF_902362185.1 Chanos chanos
CAAACGCAGCATCCCGTTGTGTTTTTGAAGAAACTGTAAATTGTCTATGGCACAGACGAGGCTAAAGACATTAAATGTACTGTCATTCTTGCGCTTTTGAGTTCGAAGCGGCGCTCACTGTCTCTCACATTTAACGGACTCAGCCCATCTGGGTGAAGTTAATCTCTTATCTCTTGAAGCGCAGCAAGAGTTTACATCATGTGACCAACGCATGCGTGCTCTTTCTAAACTGTCACTTGGTCTTTGTGTTGTTTATTTGACACCTCAGGAGTTAGGAGCCGTGATGGGAATGTGATTTATAAACTACATTGTCTTTGCTGTTTAGATTTCCCATTTATGAGGTCCTACCATTTATCAACATTTTAAATAGTTTGAAATTGTTTTGAATAATAATAATAATAAAAATACACGTTTATTTAGAGCCCAATGTCACTATTTATAGTCTCAAAGGGCTTTAGGTGTCCAGAACAAAGTCAAATCAAAATTTTATTATTTATAAGTTAGAGAAAATAGATAAGTCTTTAGTTTGGTTTTAAAGTTATAAATAGAGTTTGCCTCCCTAATTTCTGTAGGTAGACCATTCCAGAGGAGGGCAGTGGGAAAGGGCTCGGTAGCCAGCGCACGTCTTTTTAACATTTTTTTTTTTTAAAGTTACATGGTGTAAACTCAGCGCTACTCAGTTTTTGCGAGTAAAACTTGGTATATGTCGAATGGTTCACAAACGATCATTTCTAATTATCGCTCAAGGACAGGTGCCCGCCCGGTTGATAACATGACTGAACATGCTGTCGTGTGTGAAATATCGCGATACAGCGTGACGTCTATGTGAGAGTACGGAGCGGATATCCGGTCTCTTTTCGGTGGTGGGCTCCTGAGACAGTCCGCAAAAATGAAGGTGAGCTAAAATCCAAAATGAAATAAAGTGTTTATAGTTTTGTCGGAGCTCCCAATATAACCGCGATAGTACTGTATATACCTAGAACATTTAAGAGATGATGTTGTAGTCGTTTTTGAAGAATCTGTTGGCCTGGATGAATTGTGATTTTTGTAGAGCTGCGCAGAGAGAGCTTGTTCATAGCCTGAAACATGGCCGCCACGGAGTGCAAATGTGTTCAAGACTCATGGAAACAGACACGTACTGCAACAAAACGGCTTTCTGTTCTGTGTTTTTTGGCTGAGCATAATATGTAGATCATTCCACGTTTAGCCATTGTCCGCACGAGTAAAATTGGTCGTTAATTAGCTGGGGGAAATTAGCGTGTGTGCTTTCTGCGCCCGGTTCGTCAGAAAGTCGTTGAACAAAAATGGGGTGCGTGTTTTACGAATTCCGAAACGCACGAGCTCCGGCTCTTTTAACTTTGGTGATTTGTTAATTTAGTCTAACAGGACTTAACCTGGCACTGGTCGCGTGCCCTGACTGTGATGTAGTATCAGTGTGGGGTGAACCCGGGAGCAGTCGTATTTTGGGAAGGGGGTTAACGGTTTTGATACAGCAGTTCTGGGTGTGGGGAGAAAGCACGTGCTGTGTGAAGCTAGGATGCTTTGGCCATGAGCCTTCCTCTTGAGACGGGTCAGTCACAGAGCTTGATTAGAGAGTTCAGTGGATTGTGAAGCTGGTTTTTGTTAATGTGTGATGTCTGTCTCCTGTTCTCCAGCTGAATATCTCCTATCCCGCCACTGGCTGTCAGAAGCTGATTGAGGTGGATGACGAGCGTAAGTTGAGGACGTTCTATGAGAAGCGCATGGCCACTGAGGTGTCCGCCGACCCTCTGGGAGACGAATGGAAGGTATGATCTGATCCTGGATCAGTGTTAAACTGGCCGCCTGGTCACGCGGCTATGTGAGCAGTTTTATTTTCTGTTCATGCTGGTCCGTGGTAGAGGACTGGTTCTGTGTGTGTGTGTGGAGATGTTGATGTGTGTTGTGAATGTTTGTAGAGGGCTGGTTCTGTGTGTGTGTGTGTGGAGTTGTTGATGTGTGTTGTGAATGTTTGTAGAGGGCTGGTTCTGTGTGTGTGTGTGGAGTTGTTGATGTGTGTTGTGAATGTTTGTATAGGGCTGGTTCTGTGTGTGTGTGTGTGGAGATGTTGATGTGTGTTGTGAATGTTTGTGTTTCCAGGGTTACGTTGTGCGCATCAGCGGGGGTAACGATAAACAGGGTTTCCCCATGAAGCAGGGTGTTCTGACCCACGGCCGTGTGCGTCTGCTCCTCAGCAAAGGTCACTCCTGCTACCGCCCCCGCCGCACCGGAGAGCGCAAACGCAAGTCAGTCCGCGGCTGCATCGTCGACGCTAACCTCAGCGTGCTCAACTTGGTGATCGTCAGGAAAGGTAGAGACTGAACTCTTCCCTGCTCACGAGCCACATGGACTGTGTGTGTGTGTATGTGTGTTTGTGAGTGTGTGTTTGTGAGTGTTGAGTGAGTGTGTGCACGCGCAGGGAGGGAACGGGTCTCGTTGGGTCTTGTACTGAAACTCTGGCCCCTGTAACGCAGGCCGATTTGACTGATCCAGATTCAGAGCGGCTCTGAGACGTCCACCGGTAGATCTGTGAGAAGGGTGAAATGTAGTCTCTGTATTACTGACTGGCCTTGATGATTGTGCAGTTCTGATGCCCAGTGTGGCAGGTAACTGCTGTCTGTATGGACTGGTCACAGCGTGGGTTTGTCGGGCACTTTTCGGCTGTGGTGGGGCTGGCACACCAGTAGACCCTTTCTGGTTAGTCCGTAGCCTTTAAGGGGGGACAGCGTGTTGCCATAGTAACAGTGGAGCTGCTAACCGGATAACGACCTGACCTCACACACACCGTGTCTGGTCGTACTGCTTTGCTCTCCCATTATTTCTCAGCCAGCTAAACTGTGTGTGTGTGTGTCCTCTGAGTAACTGACTGGCTTTTATATAACAAATATCTGTGTGTGTCTTTGATGTTTGTATAATGAATCTCTGTGTGTGTGTGTGTGTCAGGTGAGAAGGACATCCCGGGGCTGACTGACAGCACTGTCCCTCGGCGTCTGGGCCCTAAGAGAGCCAGTAAGATCCGGAAGCTCTTTAACCTGTCAAAGGAGGACGACGTCCGACAGTACGTGGTCAGGAGACCCCTGACCAAGGAGGGTGAGTCCACACACACACACACGCCGCACGCACACACACACACACACATGCCCCGCGCACACGCCTCTCTCACACACACACACGCCACACACACACACACACACATGCGTGCACATGCCTCTCTCACACACACACACACGCACATGCCACGTGCACACACATTCACGCCGCGCACACACACACACGCCTCTCTCTCACACACACACGCCACGCGCACACACATACAAGCTGCGCACACACACACACACACAGTGGGTTTGAGTCCGTTCATGACTGGACGTACAGGAGAAGGTGACTGGCAGGCCAGAGCCTTGTACACGGCACACCAGTAGACCCTTTCTGGTTGGTCCGTAGCCTTTAAGGGGGGACAGCGTGTTGCCATAGAAACCGCGGAGCTGCTAACCGGATAACGGCCTGACCTCACACACCGTGGCTGGTCGTACTGCATTGCTCTCCCATGACTTCTCCCATGATGTTTAAGGGAGTGTGTGTGTGTGAGATGGATGAGTTTGAGCTGTGTTCTTGGGCTGTCAGTGGAGTTAGTCACTGTACTACAGCACTCGTCTACTGTCTGTGCTTTTTAAAGTGATTTAAAATGGGACAGTTTGATTTAAAGATTTGTCTCTGTCTCACTCCATCTCTCTGTCTGTCAGGTAAGAAGCCCAGGACCAAGGCCCCTAAGATCCAGCGTCTGGTGACGCCCCGCGTACTGCAGCACAAGCGCAGACGCATTGCCCTGAAGAGACAGCGCACACAGAAGAACAAGGAGGAGGCTGCAGAGTACGCCAAGCTGCTGGCCAAGAGAATGAAGGTACACACTCTAACTCTTTTTCTCTCTATACAGACCCGTCACTCACTCAGCCTCGGAGACTGGCGCACACTCTACCACAGTTTAATGCTGCAGTCTCAGACCTCTTAAAAACTTTATCATTTATTATTATTACTATAGCCCAGAAGTTTCCTCATTTAAGATATCGCTGTGAGAACAGCCTTTGTCACTCAGACTTCTGTGAACGCTGTCACTTTGGGCCCGGGACACATTTTCCCCTGGGCTATTTTAAGATCTTGGATTTTTGAGAGTGGAGCCTTGGCAGGGCTGGGATTTGAAGAGGGGAGACAAAGACTGTCAGGAGTGTGTTTCACCATCTCCACTCTGTGTGTGTGTTTTGCAGGAGGCGAAGGAGAAGCGTCAGGAGCAGATCGCCAAGAGGCGCCGTCTCTCCTCCCTTAGGGCCTCCACATCCAAATCCGAGTCCAGCCAAAAGTAGACACAACAAAAATGCACGTCGCCAATAAAACACCATGGTTTTGCTGAAACGAGTGTGTTTTGTTTTTCTTTTACTCCTTCTCTTGGTTAAACCTATGTGTCTTTTTTCCATCACTATTTTTCAAACATGGTTACAACGAGTATTTTAACTCTTGAACGTAGGACGCTCTTAAGTAAGGCAGTTTACAGGACCAAGATCGTGGTTATACATAATGCTCCGGACATTGCGTAGAAAAAACTCTTAATCCGAGAGCAATTCTGTTTCTCGGAGTCCGGACATGCTGTACTTAATTACGACAGGACTTTACACCGGGACGCGTGAATTCCGCTGGACTCTACGGATTTAAACTGGTGTTTGACAAGTTGTCCACTCAACACTATGTATACGTTTACCACAAAACGTCTCAAACTGTTCATGAATCTCACCCCGCTGAAGTTAAGGAAGGTATGAAAGAATTTGTAACGCACCGTTAACGTCAGTGTGAGTACAGTAAATGATCCCTGTAGCTAATGAAACCATGCTAAGCACAGAACCAAGGAATCGTGAGGTAACAGCCGCGAGTTCCAAAATTTATGCATCGAATTTTGTCACGGGCTTACTTCACAATAGTCACATTCGCACTTGAGTTCTGGTGTCTTCCAGTAATCCTTAAAATCGACAATGTAGCGGCGGAGTCTGTTTTTGTCAAACTAAATCGTTATTGACAAACGCTTCAACATTCGCTAACATCCGAGGGCCAGATGATGACGCAGTGCTTGTGTCAGATTTGCATGTGCGGGTGAGTTTGTGTTGTCACGTGTTCGCCTCCACCCCAACTACACCGAAACCTCACTACACAATTCAGTGTTCGCTGGACGGTATGGTGCGCATTCTGTGGATTTGTTTTCGATCATATCACGGTGTCACGAACAAGGTTAATAAACTAGAGTAGCCCAAATTGCGACATAATTTAACAAGTTTTGGCCGGAAATAACAAATTTGTCATCAAGAGAAAATGCAAATTAAAAAAACAAAACAAAAACTAAGCCATCGTGCTACCCACAGTTCTGTTGTGCTAACGTAAAATTGCGGTGTTACACTCTCTCTCTCTCTCTCTCTCTCTCTCTCTCTCTCTCTCTCTCTCTCTCTCTCTCTCTCTCTCTCTCTGGATGTGAACTTTGTATGAGATATTCTGTAGGCTGTAATTTGACCAATTGTTAATTCGTTGATCTGAAGTACAGATCACCGCCCGCCCCCCCGCGCACACACACACACACACCAGACTGTGCCCCAGGCATCACAGGCACACATTGTGTGTGTGTGTGTGAGTGAAAGGGTATGTAAACTTGGTGATTTGATCATGTGTGTCTGTATGAGCAGTTACGCGTGTTGTCAGATTGGTGGGTACACCTGCACACATAGTTTAAACAGTCAGCCAGTCAGTGAGGCTTTAGGTCTGTGTAATCAGGTAACCAGGAGTATAGTATGGAAATTCTGCTGTGTGACAATAACCACGTTAGCTTCAATGATTTGCATGACTAAATTAGTCAAGGATTGTCCGGATAACGAATCTCCTTTTCCTTCATCCAGAAGGCACCGGTGCCCTCACACGCCACCTCCAGCCGTGATCCCCCTGGGCTCTGACTCTGGGCCCGCGTGTCTGCTCTCTGAGTATGGAGAGAAGTTTGTCTCCCATGGCAACACTGCCGTTCGCATTTCTAAACACGTTCCGGAGGAGCTCCAGCCTCCAGAAGGGCCCATTTCAAACACCACCACGTTCCGGTAAATTCCGAGAGCAGACATATCTGTGCTTATAAACATAGCATACACAGATGCACCGATGAAACTGCTGTGTTTATCAGTCTTCTGCCCAGGACCTGTGGGTAGTTGTTAAATGATAAGGGAACTGTCTCTCTGAGCAGAGGATTATGGGTCTGAGTGACGGATATAATGACCCTTGTCCTGTGTGCCCTACGAGTAAATAAACATGTTAACATGTCCTGTGTGCCCTACGAGTAAATAAACATTTAAACATGTCCTGTGTGCCCTATGAGTAAATAAACATGTAAACATGTCCTGTGTGCCCTATGAGTAAATAAACATGTTAACATGTCCTGTGTGCCCTATGAGTAAATAAACATGTAAACATGTCCTGTGTGCCCTATGAGTAAATAAACATATAAACATGTAAACATGTCCTGTGTGCCCTATGAGTAATTAAACATATAAACACGCTACCCTGAGAAGCCAGCCGCTGGGACAAAACAGTAACTGAAAGCATTTTTTTTAACAGTCTGTTTATTGGTTTTTCTTCTGTAACAAGACACGTATAAGCAGAAATATTACAGGAAAAACTGAAAGCGTTTTTAAATGAAAATGTGAATCAAATGTAAACAAAGTTTGCTCCCCGCTCCAGATCAGACTATGTGCCACACCGGCTGACACCCAGAGCTCCCAAACCTGTCCAGGTCTGTTCTCCCCCCGCTGTGGAAATGGCACTGCAGACCACATACATGCAAGACTTCACACAGCACCCGACGCAAAGAAACATCGTCAGCAAAACAGAGCAGCACTGGAGCCCGCCAGCCAAGATGGACACTCGGTCTGTCTACAACGGTATGTAGTCGCTAACTGGTCCCAGTGATCAATACCTGCTCTCTCCAGTGCTCCTTGTTTCTGTGTGAGTGATATTTCTGTAGTCTGGAGGTACAGTGTAAATCCGCAGCCTGTGACAGTCTCTCTCTCTCTCAGAGGAATACAGGCCCTGGTCCCTTCTCAAACAGAAACCTTTTAAGACGAAGGACAACCTGACAATCAGCACAGAAAAGTTCAGTGCCCTCAGCACCGCTCAGGACGACTACTGTCCCAAACCCGGCGCCGTGGCCCGTCATAGCTTTAAACCTGTACCAGTGCTGAAAGAGTCCCCGCCCTTTGAGGGTGACACCACCCACCGCCTGTCATACGTATCGCACCCCCCTCAACGCCGAGCCCCCAGACAGAAAATCGTTTACGAACCTAACTCTGTCCCTCTGGAAGCTGTTTCTACCCATCGTCATGACTACCGGGGTTTGAGAGGAGAGAGGCCTCGGTCGTGTAAGGCCCGGATCACGTGGGATGGGCACAGAATGCCATTTGAAGAGGTCAGTGAGTTTCAAGACAAGTACAGAGAATGGAAGCAGCCTCCATGTGTCAGACAGCGCTGCACTGCCTCATACTCACCACCAGAGGGCGAGATGGAGCTCGTTTCCACTGCCCATGGGGACTTCAAGGGCACAAGAGCCTCACCTGCCAGGTCAGCGCGTCCTCCCATCAAAGCCTGGAGCAAAGGGGCACCGTTTGAGGCTCGTTCTGCCATGAAGGAAGACTACAGGGCCTGGGAAAGCGCAGAGCGCAGCTGTTCGGCAAAGCCTCCGCACGTTCGCCAGTCTCCGGACAGATTCAGCGCCACCACCACTTTCCGTGCCCACTACACGCCCAAAACCGCCAGCAGAGCGGCCAGCTTTAAACCAGAGGCCGCGCGTCTGACCCCGCGCCACATGGAGACCGACACCGTCTACCGCTGCACCTACAGCGAGCATAAGATCCAGCCCTGCCCGGCCAGTCACGCACAGCCCCCCGGCTTCCACTACACAGGCAAGGGAAGGGGCGGACACCTCCTCTATCGGCCAACCGCAGCCCCAGAGAAGGGCGTGGCCAGACCTGCCACTGCAGGCAGTGCCAAACCCAAGGTGAGCGCTGCCACACGGCCGGTGAAATCGGCCATTTTCTCCCCCTGCAAGAGTTAACTCAGATCCCACAGAGCTCAGGAGAGCCATGCCCTGGAGTTCACTTTATTTCTTACCAATGAAACGATTCAAATCCACTACAACAGTCATTTTACTCCTCTGTTTTACACTCTGGAGTTCACTTTATTTCTTATCAATAAAACGATTCAAATCCACTACGACAGTCATTTTACTCCTCTGCTGCTGCGTCAGGGCCCTTTAGCTTTGAGCCGTTCCATTGTGAGAAAACGTTCAGGATATTTTAAAAGGGTTGAGGACAAGTGATATATTTATGATAAAGAACAGAATTAAGTTTTTTGGTACTTTGTTTTTTTTTTTTTTTTGCTTCCATGACAATGAATTGAAATATCACTAAGAGAGAATGATTGTCCCAGTGTTGGTACTTTCAAAGTTGATAAAAGTCTCACTCACTCACTCACTCACTCACTCACTCATTTTCTAAGCCGCTTATCCTAATTAGGGTCGCGGGGGATGCCGGAGCCTATCCCATCGTTCATTGGACAAGAGGCCGGGAAACACCCTGGACAGGTCGCCAGTCCATCTTATAAAAGTCTGATCATCCTTTTTAAATAAACGTCGCTTGCAGTTCTCAATTTCACCACAAGATGGCGACCAGCTGCAAATCGAAGCCCCAGTACACAGTAACAGTAATATGATCTATGTTGCCGCATGTTGTCCGTATTAATAATATTAGAGCATGTTTGTAATGTAACCTTGGGTACAGTGCTCTTTCTCTGTCTGCCTTAAAACATTCATATCTCTTATATTCTATAACTTTTTTATTTACAAAAAGTTAGAAAAGCGGTCCTCTGGCCAGGCTGTTCTTTTTGCGGTTTTCTTTCCTTCATTTCATGTAAAGGTAATAAAACGTACAGTGACAAATTACCCTCGAACCCCCGATGCAGCGCTCCAACATCCTCTGTACTGATTCTTCTTCTATTTGCACTTCTTTTTCTTCCTCTTCTTCTTTTCTCTCTCTCTCCCTCTCTCCCTCTCTCTCTGTCTCTCCCTCTCTCGCTCTACACACATATATGCACAGAAGTAGGTAGGAATATATATTCATGTCGTTGGTTCTGTTGACTGTTATGGATGATGATGATGATGATGATGATAGTCGTGCATTCTCTATCATCCTTATACTCTCCACTCTCCTGTTTCATGTGACACAAACTGAAACTGGGTAAATTCCACTGTTTTTTATTCCAAGTTTAATGCAGTCTGTTCCTCTGCATTCCGCACGTTTGCACCGTGGTCTGGGTGTGTGTCTGTCCGCCTCGTCCGTTTGCGTCAGAGTTTACGCCCCCTAAAACTGCAACAGTTTTGGGGTGATCTCAGACATCTGCGCAGCAAACTGAATACAACAGCACGTGGAATGGGCGGTCACGACCACACTGCGTTCACGTGGCTGGAGACCAACATTAAGCAGCGCGCGAGGCTGAATCTCACATATTACGAGACAGCATCTGTGCTCGCGGCCATGGCGCTCGAAGTAGAATCTGCTGAGTGAGTAACAATACTGCTGTGCTATGAAAGAGAATAAGTAATTAACGCGATTTGGGCTTTTCTGTCATCATTCAGTCGTACTATAAACTTGACAGTACCAGCCCTGATCACAGAGGAGATAAAACAGGACTTGATAGTCTTCACTTTTGTTCATTTTGCGTAAACTTTGGCTCCTGTCAGGATTTTTGTTGTGTACTGCAGTCATTTGTTGCTCTGTTTTAGTGAAGATTTTAAATCTTTAAGATTTTATACATTGCTTAGTGTTCACTTACATTAACTTATTTGTCATAAGTCTTGTGCGTCATTATGTAAACTCTCTTCGGGCTGTAAAGACTGGATATTTACATGTCAGATCTCTGAGAGTCTGGCTTTGGTTGTAGTCTCTGAGTGACACAACGATTAATAGCCTCAAGGACGCGTCGTCACTGCGCAATTTCCAATCCCTAAACTGAGATTGGAAATTCGAGGCACGTAAAGCAAGTCTAATTCTTAGGAACTTTGGTCTTGACTGTTTTGGGCTCTCCACGCGCACAGTGATGCTTGCTTTGTTTTGCCCATTGCAGCATCATTCGCCTCATCATGCAATATCTGAAGGAGAATAATTTGCATCGTACATTGGCAACACTGCAAGAGGAGTCGACCGTTTCTCTTCACACCGTGGAGAGCATCGAGAGCTTCCTCGCTGACATTAACAACGGTCGCTGGGACGTCGCGCTGCCTGCTATTCAGTATCTAAAACTCCCTGACAAAACTCTCATTGACCTGTACGAACAGGTACAGCCAGCTGGTTACTTATTGATGTGTTCTTAATTTCTAAATCACTGAAAACATTGAAAACACACTCTTGTGTGTATTTAGTGTGTGGTGTCTGATTAGTGTAGAGTAGAATGGGAGTAGTTGCGTGGCGGTGTGTGTGTGTATGATTGTGTATGTTCAGTCGTGTGTATGCGCATGCATTTTTGTGTGTGTGCGCGCGCGCGCGCGCGCGTCTGTGTGCGTGCGCCAGTGTGTGAGTGTGTGCTGTGTATTGGTGTCACCATTTGTGCATTTTTAGTAGAGTGTGAATTGTGCAGTATTGCCATGTGCAGTGTCTATGTGTGTGTGTGTGTTGTTTAAGCAGTGTGTTAGTATCTGTGTGTGTGTGTGTGTGTGTGTGTGCATGTGCATGTGTGTTACGTAGTATCTGTGTGTGTTAAGCAGTATCTGTGTGTGTGTGGTTTTAAACAGTTTGTTAGTATCTGTGTGTGTGTGTGTGTGTGTGTTAAGCAGTATCCGTGTGTGTGTGTGTGTGTTTTAGGCATTATCTGTGTGAGTGTGTGCGTGTGTGTGTTTGTGTGTGTGTTTGTGTTTGTTAGGCGGTATCTGTGTGTGTGCATGCGTGCATGTGTGTGTGCATGCATGTGTATGTGATAAGCAGTATCTATGTGTCTGTGTGTGTGCGTGTGCATGCGTGTTCAGCACTATCGCCGTGTGTGTGCAGGCGTGTGTGTGCGCGCGCATGCGCGTGTGTGTTAAGCAGTATCGCTGTCTGTGTCTGTGTGTGTGCGTGTGCATGCATGTTCAGCACTATTGCTGTGTGTGTGCAGGCATGTGTGCATGCGTGCGTGCGCGTGTGTGTTAAGCAGTATCGCTGTCTGTGTCTGTGTGTGTGTGTGCGTGTGCATGCGTGTTCAGCACTATCGCTGTGTGTGTGTGCAGGCGTGTGTGTGTGTGTTAAGCAGTATCTGTGTGTCTGTGTTTTTGTGTAGGTGGTGTTGGAGCTGATTGAGCTGAGAGAGTTAGGTGCAGCGAGATGTTTACTGAGACAGACTGACCCCATGATAATGCTGAGACACACGCAGCCGGAGCGGTACACGCACCTGGAGACGCTGCTCACCTGTCCGCACTTCAACCCTCAAGAGGTCAGTGTCCGCCCGGCAGTATTTACATCACACAATGTCACCTGTTTAACCTTCTTTCCTACACATTTTTAACCTCTCTCTTCTTTTTCACTGCGGTGCATACTCACCTTCCGTCGGCTATAGTAATCGGTCTGTTCTACAGCGTGTGTGAGTACATGTCTGAGCTCTCTCTCTCTCTCTCTCTCTCTCTCTGTCTGTCTGTCTCTCTCTCTCTCTCTCTCTGTCTGTCTGTCTCTCTCTCTCTCTCTGTCTGTCTGTCTGTCTGTCTCTCTCTCTGTCTCTCTCTCTCTCTCTCTCTCTCTGTCTGTAGGTGTATCCGGAGGGCAACAGTAAACAGAAGAGGAGGTTTGCTATTGCTCAGGCGCTGGCAGGAGAAGTCTGTTTGGTCCCGCCCTCTCGTCTCATGGCTTTACTTGGTCAGGTGGGACCACTGCTCACTATTGGTTAATCAGTTGTCCATCACTGAAGTCTGAACATCAGACCGGGGGGTGTTCCAGAAAGCGGGTTTAGTGCAAACTCAGAGTTAGTTAACTCAGAGTAAGTAGTAAACCTCCTAATAGAAGAGCACTGTGGCTTTGTTCTGCTTGGAGAATGAAGCCATAGGGCTGTTCTATTAGGAGGTTTAACTGAGTTAACTGACTCAGTTTTCACTAAACCCGCTTTCTGGAATACCCCCCCAGCTCATTCTTTCAGCACTGAATCATTTGAATCAAGGCTGTGCGATATGACGATATATATCGTATGACAGAAAAGCACCTTATTGTTTCATATTATGCTCTATTGTTTAAGTCGTTGTGTCGCAAATCACACTCTTTACAGCGATATTATTCGTCATTTGTACGATGCTTTGCATTGTTCTGCAGTACACGGATGCAGGCAGGGAATCTGCATGAAGGCAACACAAACAAACACGGAGGAGAGTGAACATGACACAGAACGGGAGAATTCCAAATAAA
>NC_044505.1:907500-915000 GCF_902362185.1 Chanos chanos
TAATAAACAAATAGATGTTGCTTTTGCGTGTGCATTGAGATGTGTTGTGCTTGTATCGTGAGACGTGGTGATGTAGGACTGCTTGCTCTTTGTAAGACGTTGGTAAAAAGACGGACTGTAAATGCAACATGTAAAACCGGTGGAGCTTAGAGCCTGTGAGGGTCCAAAGTGACAGTAACTTATGCTTTTAGACTTAAACTCACTCATTCATCTCTTCCACTAGTCCTTTACACTGATACAAAAGCTGTTCAGGTCAGACTTGCTGTTTGTTCCTGAAGAGATGGTTACTGTATGAAGGTTCAGTGTTTCTAACTTAATTTTCTCGATATGACTTCTGCAGCGTAATCCTGTCTTATCTGGGTTCATAGTGAGGTTCTGTAGAAGGGTTCTGTGGTAAAGTTCTGTGTGTGACTGTGACCCGGGTCCAGGATCTGAAGTACCAGGCGGACGATCACTTTATGATGATGGATGAGGCTGTTCTGTGTTTGGGCCTGAGTCATGACTCTGACCTGCTGGCGTCTGGAGCTCAGGACGGGAAAATACAGGTACAGCCCACGCCTCACATCAGCGCACTGCACAAACACTACACAAACACTACACAAACACTACACAAACACTACACGCACATACTACACACACTCTACACATACATACTACACACTACACAAACACTATATACACTCTACACACACATACTACACACTACACACACTACACACTACACACACTACACACATACCACACACATACTACACACACATACCACACACATAGTACACACATACCACACACACTCTACACACACATACTACACACTACACACACATACTACACACTACACAAACACTACACGCACATACTACACACACACCACACACACATACTACACTCTGCACATACATACTACACACACACACACACACTCTACACACACCACACACACTACACACACATACTACACTCTACACACACCACACACACTACACACACATACTACACTCTACACACACCACACACACTACACACACATACTACATTCTGCACACACTACACATACATACTACACACACAAACACACTCTACACACACCACACACACTACACACACATACTACACTCTGCACACACTATACATACATACTACGCACACACACACACATACTACACACACACTCATACACAGTGTGAGAGACCTGTATTTAACCTCCATATTTAGAAATACTGTTGCTGATGTTGTTTTTAGCATGTTTTATTTGATCATGTGATATGTTGTTATTATGGTCTGTGTGTTGTATCTGTGAGTTTTAAGCGTGTTGAGTGATGAGCCGTGATGTGATATGTGTTTTCCTGCAGGTGTGGAGAATGAGGAGCGGACAGTGTTTGAGGAGGTTTGACCGTGCTCACAGTAAAGGCGTCACGTGTCTGTGCTTCTGTAAGGACAACAGTCAGATCCTCAGTGCCTCCTTCGACCACATCATCAGGTTTCAACTCTTCTCCTCTCTTCTCTTCTCTCCTCTCCTCTCCTCTCCTCTCCTCTCTCCTCTTCTCTCCTCTTCTCCTCTCCTCTCCTCTCCTCTCTCCTCTTCTCTCCTCTTCTCCTCTCCTCTCCCCTCCTCTCCTCTCCTCTCCCCTCCCCTCCCCTCCCCTCCCCCCTCCCCTCTCCTCTTCTCTTCTCTCCTCTCCCCTCCCCTCCTCCCCTCCCCTCCCCTCTCCTCTCCTCTCCTCTCCTCTCCTCTCCCCTCCCCTCTCCTCTTCCCTCTCCTCTCCCCTCTCCTCTCCCCTCTCCCCTCCCCTCCCCTCCCCTCCCCTCCCCTCCTCTCCTCTCCTCTCCCCTCCCCTCCCCTCCTCTCTTCTCTTCTCTTCTCTTCTCTTCTCTCCTCTCCCCTCCCCTCCTCTCCTCTCCTCTCCTCTCCTCTCCTCTCCCCTCCCCTCCTCTCCTCTCCCCTCCCCTCCCCTCCTCTCCTCTCCTCTCCTCTCCTCTCCCCTCCCCTCCTCTCCTCTCCTCTCCCCTCCTCTCCCCTCCCCTCCCCTCTTCTCTTCTCTTCTCTCCTCTCCTCTCCTCTCCCCTCCCCTCCCCTCCCCTCCTCTCCTCTCCTCTCCTCTCCTCTCCTCTCCTCTCCCCTCCCCTCCCCTCCCCTCTCCTCTCCTCTCCTCTCCAGGCTCTTGCTAACAGATAATTTCATTTATCTGAAAAGTGTCCAGCCTTATAAATTCACTTTCTCCATGGGCTGTGTATGAGTGTGGCTGTGTGTGTATGCCTGTGTGTCTGTGCATGTGTGTATGTGTGCTGTTTGAAATTTTATTCTGTGTGTGTGAATGTGTGTGTGTGTGTCTTTCTATCTATCTATCTATCTATCTATCTGTCTATCTATAATATTACTAGATAAACTGTATTAGCTATATTATTATCTAATTATCATACTAATTGTTATTATTATCTAATATTATTTGATAAACTGTATTACTCTCTATATTTCAATCAGAAGAAGTGATTAATGACATTCTTAGTTATGAGTGGTTGTTTAAGCTGCCTGTTAAAAGGGTTTTCATCATGTAAATGATTTAAATGACTCCACACACACTCTCACAAACACACACACACACACACTCACACACACACATGCACGCACAGGGAGTGAGAACTGACTGAAACACAGCACTGCCTGTTTATCATAAAGCTTCCATTGCGCACTGACACACACACACTCTCCCATCATTCACTCCCCTCACTGCGGCGCCTCTGTAACTGTGTGTGTGTCTCTGTGTGTGTGTGTGTGAGTGAGTGTGTCTGTGTGTGTGTGTGTGTGTGTGTGGGTGGCATCGTGATGGGCCTCGTGCGTGTGGGTAATGCCGTTATTTTGGTCTCTGTGTGTGTGTGTGTGTCTCTGTGCGCCTGCCTGGCGGAGGCAGATGTTTTCCTTCATCAGCTCCGTTTAAAAAAAAAAAAAAAAGAAAGCCATCCTAACGACGCATAAAACTCCTCCGCATCGCTCCTCTCCGCGTGCGCCCGCACGTGAGCCTGTCTCTCCCACAGTCGAAGAATAATCTCTCAGTTTGCTAATCTCAGCCTCCTGCAGTCTGAGGCTCTGACAGTCTCTCCACATAATGTAACTGGGGGTTTGTAGCCAAAAGGCATCAGAGCCTGGAAAACTCATTTATACCCAGGGTATTCCATGCCTCTCCTACCACATTCCTAGGAAACGTGTGCGTGTGTGTGTGTGAGTGCATGTGTGTGTGTGAGAGAGTCTGGCTTACTCACTCATTTTACCTATGGGGTTTTTGTGTGTGTGTGTCTCAGAGTACATGATCTGAAATCAGGAAAGGTACTTAAAGAGTTCAGAGGTCACACGTCCCATGTGAACGACGCCATCTTCATGCATAATGACGATTACATCATCAGCGGCTCTGCAGACGGCACCGTCAAGGTCGTTATCTCTCGCCCTCTGTTTTTGGGGTGTCATTATTTTTAACCCTTTGGATTATAATCTTGGATTATAGTTTGACTGTTCCTTCTCTGTCAGATTTGGGATGTGAGGAACACAGAATGCATGAGAACGGTCAAACCACCAGGAGGCGCAAATGCAACCATTACCGTCAACAACCTTGTCCCTCATCCCAAAAACCCTGAGCACTTTGTGGTGTGTAACCGATCGAACACTGTCGTCATCATGAACACACACGGTCATGTAAGTAAACCTCAACCCCGGCACCCAGCTTCTCCACCGCTGTCTCCACCATCTCCCCGTCCATGAACCCTGAACACAAACCCCAACCCTGGTTCTGATGGACAGAACCTCCTCTTTCTTCTGTGTTCTTTAGCTTCTAATGCAGAAGTGAAAAGATGGTTTTGTCAGGTCTGAAGTCAGATAGGAAAGACAAACACACACAGAAATAGAGCAGCTGGAGAATGAACCGAGTGATGATCAATCCCACTCAATCTTTTTTTTTTTTCCCTCTTTCTTTCTTTTCTTTTTTTCTCGCATGCTATTTTCATCAGGCCCACGTCTCAGAGCAAGGCCACGAGAACCCTCCCATCTCCCCATCTCTTCTTTTTCTGCTTCGCTGCCCTTCATCCCACTCTGACAAATGCCCTTTTCTCTCTCTCTGTCTCTCTCTCTCACTCTCATCCCCACTCTCTCTCTCTCTCTCACTCTCACCCCCACTCTCTCGCTCTCTCTCACTCTCACCCCCACTCTCTCTCTCTCTCTGTCTCTCGCTCTCACTCTCTCTCTCACTCATTCACTCTCTCTTTCTCTCTCTCTGTCTCTCGCTCTCACTCCCACTCTCTCTCTCCCTCTCTGTCTCTCACTCTCACCTCCACTCTCTCTCTCTCTCTCTCTCACTCATTCACTCTCTCTCTCTCTCACTCATTCACTCTCTCTCTCTCTCTCTCTGTCTCTGTAAGGTGCTGAGGAGTTTTTGCTCAGGGAAGAGAGAGAGGGGGGACTTTGTGTGCTGTACACTGTCTCCTCGTGGTGAGTGGGTCTACTGTGTGGGAGAGGACTATGTTCTGTACTGCTTCAGCACCATCACCGGCAAACTGGAGAGGAACCTCTCGGTACATACACACACCCCCAAACACAAAAATACACACACACACACACACACACACACTCAATCTCACACACACCCAAACACAAAAATACACAAACACACACACACACACACCCAAACACAAAAATACACACACACACACACACTCAATCTCACACACACCCAAACACAAAAATACACACACACACACACATCACATACACACACACACACTCAATCTCACACACACCCAAACACAAAAATACACACACACACACAAAATCTCACGATCACACACACCCAAACACAAAAATACACACACATACACACACACACACTCAATCTCACACACACCCAAACACAAAAATACATACACACACATCACATACACACACTCAATCTCACACACACCCAAACACAAAAATACACACACACACACAAAATCTCACGATCACACACACCCAAACACAAAAATACACACACATACACACACACACACTCAATCTCACGCACACCCAAACACAAAAATACACACACACACACACACACAATATCACATATATACAAACACACACACACAAATACAAAATCAAACGCACACACACAAAATCTCACAATCACACACACACATTCACACCAAACGAAACTGAAGGAATGGCTTATATGATGGATTTTAAAAAATAAATGGGAAAATAAGCAGTGAAGTGACAGGGGGAGGGGAACTGGTTTGACTTCTAATTCACTCATGTCACATAACTGCTCTCAAAATGCCCGCAAAGTTGAGTGGTTAACTCATTTTTGGGGTGTGTGTGTGTATATCTCACAGGTCCATGAGAAGGATGTGATTGGCATCTGTCATCACCCTCATCAGAACCTCATCGCCACCTACAGTGAGGATGGTCTGCTCAAACTCTGGACGCCGTGACTGACCCCCCACCCGCTGGGACGGCTGATCCCAGACCTGCTCAAGAGAAAGCCCTGTTCATGCTGGTCTCACTGTTTCCACAGTCAGACGGCTTTTCCCCGGTCATGAACTCACTGTTATGATTGTGATGATTATGGTCATGTTTCTGGTCTCGTTCTATTCTCATTCTCTCTCTCTCTCAGAGGGTTTAAAAATGGTTTGGGTTTTTTATACACTGAAATCATGAGCCGGACCGAACCCTCTTAAACAGGATCAGACGGCGGCCCTCGGGCACCAGGACCACAGACACGTCACCTGACTCGACCTGCCTTTATTACGGCCTCCCTGTGACGCGTCACGGGACGGAGGCTCTGTGCATGTCTTCTGTGACTTCCTACAAAACCCAGTGTGGTGTCAGGACTACGCATGCAGATCTTAACATGTATCACAGTGATTATGGGAAAGCGAACAGTTAGTGTGTTACTGTAGTGAGGGCATCCGCTCTGTCTGTCATAATGTCACTCTGATGTGCAGTGTTTGTCTTAATCAGGTACGTCTGGGTGGAGACATGTGACCATATACAGCACATAGGCATTTATATAAGTCTATATATATATATATATATATATATATATATATACTGTAAAAATATACAGTGTGTGGATTAGCAATGCAAACCCATAACATGAACACAGGGAGAAATTTTGGCTGTTTAAAATTCTGGAAATTCTTATGAGTTTAAAATATAACTCAAGTAAATCTTGAGAATCGTTGTGCAAATAGCACTGCACTCCCTAAAAAAAAAAAAAAAAAAAAAAAAAAAGTCTTTTTTTATAAAAACATTCATAAGTTTGGTCAGAGAAGCGTGACGTGAGGCTGTGGTGTGTTTTAACACCAGTACTGTGCGCATGTAGTCTGTTGACTGTGTGTGTTTATCGCCGGTAAATCTCTCAAGCTGGTTTCTCAGACCACATTTAAAACTGATTCGGATTCAGCCCAGGGCTCAGATTGTCAGCTGGTCCAGGCTCAGTTTTCCTGGTCGTCGGGGGAAACGGCTCAGCGGCTCATGGTCAGTGCTAATAGAGTGCACATGCTCTTAGTGAATGTGATGTATTTTCCCTCTGATGTGGATATTTGGTGTCTTTGTCCTGCTCTGATGTATCTAATCCGTATCTCAGTATAAACTGCTGTAAAACCACTTTCTCTCCTTCAGTATTGAGTGAAACTGTCTGTTGTACTGTGTGAGAGAAGGTTCTATGCATTTTACACTCTATTAAACACAGACATCGTAATGTGACCCCTCTTCTCTGATGGGTAAAAGCGTGATAGTGTTTTTTGCCGAGAGCAGAAATACACTGTACATGACTGACTGTGAGGGCGCTGGTTTCTCTTTTTGGACTGGTACCCAGGGACTGCAGACTCTAAGCGGGTTTAAATGGGCCACGCTGATGGCAGCGGATCATGATAAATCAGACTGGGATGTGTCTGTGTGATATGAACACGGAGCAGAACCAGTCAGAACGTTTTAACTGTGTCAGCTCTCAACACAGTACAGACACTGCAGCCTCCACCACCTACACACACCAGCGCTCTGTGTGTGTGTGTGTGTGTGTGTGTGTGTGTTCTCTTTCTTCACCTGCAAATATCTTCCCTCCCAACTCAGACCCAGAGATGAGAAAGACAGAGAAACGTTAAGCATCGTAGAGTTTCATTATAAATAGAAGGCAGTACAAACATTACTGTTATTGGTCCAATTACAAATGACCACTGTAAATTATTTCAAAGCAAAAACAATTTTTCTGATGTTTAAAAAAAACAGTTATTCCAGTCAGTCTGGACCGTTTCCGTGGCCATTCAGATGAAAGATGTTAATGAAATGTATTTTTGTGCGTTTACAGGAGTATGGGTTTAAAAGGCTTAGTTCTCTTAACGCTGACATGGTTTGACCAAAAACAGCAGAACAGAACTGAATGCTAATATGAGGGATTTGGTTTTTTCCTCTGTTTGGCAAACACAATGTGAACAGGACTCCAAACCAAGGCCAAGACCAGTTTCCAGACTCAC
>NC_044505.1:920000-927500 GCF_902362185.1 Chanos chanos
TGCTGTGTTCCTGTCTTGTCTCTGCTCACCTTTGTCGATGTGGACCTCCAGGATTTTTTTCTGGCGGAGTATCTTGCGTCCGGCGCAGGCTTTGCAGCGGTCCTTGTGGCTGAGCCGTTGCCCCTGTCCTCCGCAGTTTCCACACACGGTGGACACCTGCTGGACCATGCCGCGCCCCAGCTGACAGATACGCACCTGTACACCCATGCCACCACACGCCACACACACCTCGACCACGCCCCGACGGCACCCGCGACCTGACAAACACGTACACACACGCGCGCACGCAGACACACAACAGAATGATTAAGATTTAATGACAACGATCTCTTTAAAACAGTCTATAGGAGAAGGAGTGCTTTAGTATGTGAGTGCTGTAGTATGAGTGCTGTAGTATGTGAGTGCTGTAGTATGAGTGTTGTAGTATGTGAGTGCTGTAGTATGAGTGCTGTAGTATGTGAGTGCTGTAGTATGAGTGTTGTAGTATGTGAGTGCTGTAGTATGTGAGTGCTGTAGTATGAGTGTTGTAGTATGAGTGCTGCAGTATGAGTGCTGTAGTATGTGAGTGCTGTAGTATGAGTGCTGTAGTATGTGAGTGCTGTAGTATGAGTGCTGTAGTATGTGAGTGCTGTAGTATGTGAGTGCTGTAGTATGTGAGTGCTGTAGTATGAGTGCTGTAGTATGTGAGTGCTGTAGTATGAGTGCTGTAGTATGTGAGTGCTGTAGTATGTGAGTGCTGTAGTATGAGTGCTGCAGTATGAGTGCTGTAGTATGAGTGCTGTAGTATGAGTGCTGTAGTATGTGAGTGCTGTAGTATGTGAGTGCTGTAGTATGTGAGTGCTGTAGTATGAGTGCTGTAGTATGTGAGTGCTGTAGTATGAGTGCTGTAGTATGTGAGTGCTGTAGTATGAGTGTTTTAGTATGTGAGTGCTGTAGTATGAGTGTTTTAGTATGTGAGTGCTGTAGTATGAGTGCTGTAGTATGTGAGTGCTGTAGTATGTGAGTGCTGTAGTATGAGTGCTGCAGTATGAGTGCTGTAGTATGAGTGCTGTAGTATGAGTGCATCTACCTTCACATTTCTCACAGATCACATTCTTCTGTACGGCCAATTTTCTCGTTACTCCGTTATACAGATCCTCCAATGACACTGGCAGCTGGTGAACCACATTTTTCCCTTTATACACACACACACACACACACACACACACACACAAATGCAGGAGATCAGCGTAACCTTTTGTTGGTCTAATTAGATGGTGGTAAACTTTGCTGATTTTCAGAGGCGCATTCTGGGCATGTCAGAGTCAAACATGGCCAACACTCTGAAAAGCTGACACTGACCTAAAACCACAGACCCTCCAGAACCTTCCCAGCCCCAAACCACAGACCCTCCAGAACCTTCCCGGCCCCAAAACCACAGACCCTCCAGAACCTTCCCGGCCCCAAAACCACAGACCCTCCAGAACCTTCCCAGCCTCAAACCACAGACCCTCCAGAACCTTCCCGGCCCCAAACCACAGACCCTCCAGAACCTTCCCGGCCCCAAACCACAGACCCTCCAGAACCTTCCCGGCCTCAAACCACAGACCCTCCAGAACCTTCCCGGCCTCAAACCACAGACCCTCCAGAACCTTCCCAGCCCCAAACCACAGACCCTCCAGAACCTTCCCAGCCCCAAACCACAGACCCTCCAGAACCTTCCCAGCCCCAAACCACAGACCCTCCAGAACCTTCCCGGCCTCAAACCACAGACCCTCCAGAACCTTCCCGGCCTCAAACCACAGACCCTCCAGAACCTTCCCAGCCTCAAACCACAGACCCTCCAGAACCTTCCCGGCCCCAAACCACAGACCTTCCAGAACCTTCCCAGCCCCAAACCACAGACCCTCCAGAACCTTCCTGGCTTTCAGATGCAGTCAGTGAATGTACTGACTGCATTATACTCTGAATCCTTTCAGAGTGTTCACACTACAGGCACAGAAACCAGATTAACAGTTCTGTTCTTTACACTGCTGTACACTCCCGTTAAGACCAGATGTCTGTGAGGCAACAGGTTCTCAGCAGACTTCAGTGACAGAGTGATAAACCCACTTCAGTGATGCCTAAGGCCATATACCTAATGATGTCTCCAGCCTGCGTATCTGTCTGCCTCAGTGCGGCGCTAACTGAACTCATTAAACACATTCCGGACACATTATATTGCTTAATTAAACAGTATTTCCCACTGTCAGACAACAGTTTACTGTTTGTTTGCTTGTTTGTTTGTTTTTAAAAATGAGAGAAGAGTCTGAACTTCCGATTAATTTGTGTGTGAGAGATAGACAGATAAAGAGAGAGATAAAGAGAGAGAGAGAGGGAGAGAGAGAGATAGACAGATAGATAAAGAGAGAGAGAGAGAGAGACAGACAGATAAAGAGAGAGAGAGAGAGAGAGAGAGAGAGAGAGACAGACAGATAAAGAGAGAGAGAGAGCGAGACAGACAGATAAAGAGAGAGAGAGAGCGAGAGAGCGAGAGAGAGATAGACAGATAGATAAAGAGAGAGAGAGAGAGAGAGATAGACAGACAGATAAAGAGAGAGATAAAGAGAGAGAGAGAGTGAGAGAGAGATAGACAGATAGATAAAGAGAGAGAGAGAGAGAGAGAGAGAGAGAGAGAGAGAGATAGACAGACAGATAAAGAGAGAGAGAGAGAGAGAGAGAGAGAGAGAGAGAGAGAGAGAGAGATAGATAGATAGATAGATAGATAAAGAGAGAGAGAGAGAGAGAGAGAGACAGACAGATAAAGAGAGAGAGAGAGAGAGATAGACAGATAGATAAAGAGAGATAAAGAGAGAGAGAGAGAGAGAGAGACAGATAGATAAAGAGAGAGAGAGAGAGAGAGAGAGAGAGACAGACAGATAAAGAGAGAGATAAAGAGAGAGAGAGAGCGAGAGAGAGATAGACAGACAGATAAAGAGAGAGAGAGATAGACAGACAGATAAAGAGAGAGAGAGAGAGAGACATGTTCTTACCTCTCCTCTCCCTATGCATGCGTCCTCCTCCTCCGCCAAAGAAGATGTCAAATATGTCCATGGGGGAGTCAAACATGCCCCCTCCTCCCCCTCCACTGCCCCCCTCTTTAATGGCCTTCTCCCCACCGCGGTCATAGAGCTCCCTCTTCTGGGAGTCTGACAACACCTCGTATGCCTGGGAGATCTGTTTAAACTGGACAAACACACACACACGCCTCAGATGAGTCTGGTCTGAGCATAGCCACCGAAACCAAACTCACAAGCATCCACTCATATCATCCAACCATCTGCTCACGTCCCTAACACCTCTCCATATACAGCAGATTTAATCAGTCAGTTAAACTGAGCGCTGACGGTTAAACAAAGTGTTTCCCTGAGGATAACTCTGTGATCTGTGAGAGACATCCCTACCTTCTCTCCCTCTGTTGGGTTTTTGTCCGGGTGATACTTCAAGGCCAGTTTACGATAAGCCTTCTTCAGCTCCTCGGCGCTGGCGCCGGGCTTCACACCCAACAGGTCGTAATAACCCGTTTCTTTCACCATTATGAACACCTAAAGGGAAGAGAAAGAGAAGTTTTTACGCCACAAAGTTAACACGTTGTTCCGTATTATACTATTATATGGTCCGTAATATCGAAGGTCCCGTCAGCGATACAGCGTCTGGCAACGCCTCCGACAGGTGACATTTTTTGTAGGCGAATATATGTAATATCAGAGTGGAGAACTAAGTACATAATAATATTAATAATAATGATCGCCATGTCATGAGTATTCCGAAATGCTACAACGAAGCAAAACTGGAGAAAACTCTCACCTGAATACGAGTGTAATTATAAGAGTCTTAACAGACTGACACAGACATTATAAACGGTTAGCTGATTTAACATAAACAGTCGTCGTGAAAATCTCATAATTCGCGATGTTAGCCAGCAATGTAGCTATTAACATTTATAATGAGGTTAGTTTGGCCAACACAGCAGCTACAGAACCTGTATCTGAGAGGATTTCACAAGGAGGAAAAGAATTTATACATTCAACAAATTTCAGGCCACAGGTTCCATCTAACACCAGATACATGCGAGTAAAATATCATACAAGCTGTAACATCATAAGCAGAACAAACCGAAAGCTTGTATAACGAACCTCATAAGGCAATGTCAGCTTTTGCGGGAAAAATAGCAAATCTTGCTGTGGAAACGGCTGATACCGTCCTATCACATGAACTCCTTCTAGAATCTTCCCCCAGCGTACTCGAAGTTTCAGCACAGATGATAGCGACAGAGATCCAGATGGACAAATCTTGATTTTGAAAGTCGGCAGTACCGTTTCACCAAGCCCACGTAAGGCAGGAAGCAGAGGAAGTCGCGCGCTCGATTCATTACAGGCAATGGAGCACGGTGAAATCGAGTCAAAGACCTCGTTATTCTTTTACGGATGAAACACCGGAGGTTAAAAAAAGCCACTATTCATCAAAGAAGAATTTGTAAGTAACCAAACTCTCATAATTCCAACGCTTTATACGGGCAGTTGTTTAAATACTACTGTCGTTTATGAGGAGTGTGTCACTCAGGGGGGCGTGTCCTAAGAGCACGTTATGCATATTCAAGCTCGCGTTGACAGAGTTTTCATTGTTCGACTCCGCCTACAGTGACCGTGTAACACAGGGGAGTAAGCCATCTGCTCTTCTCTACGGTCTCTACTCGGTGACGTATATTTCACTGGACAAATCTTAGAGCTGCATGGCTCATGAGATCACAAGGTGTTGGAATGAGTAAGATTAACAATAAATAAATAAATAAATAACTAAATAAAGGCAAATAAGCCGTAGACGTTGTCGACCCGGAAAGCACCGTTTTGCCCACGAGATGAACAGAGTGAGCTGCCTGTAAATCTTTCCATGTTGCGAGTCCTTTGTGGTACTGTCAGCACTGTTACATACCGCTACAAGACAGTACAGCATCAGCTTCCGAGGGTGAGTTTAAAATGTGCAAAACATACCGTCTCGAAAGTATGTGTCACACAGTTTGCAACTTTTAAAAGACCTGGTCAGTCCGCAATGCAGAATGCATGTTACCAACAGTTAGGAGTGTGTTTCTTTATCGTAACTGGGGGTAGTAGCTACAATATGTTTACTTTTCAATAACGTATCGTAACAAGTCGAAACGTGAGCCAGTGTCGTCCTCTAACGCTGTGGATGGTGACATTTGTTCTCTTTATCCCTATTCTCTTGTAAACTGCCAGGCGTCTCGCTCCTCTGTTTGCAGTAAAATGCCTTCTTGCTGGCTCATCAGAGAGGATGGAACGCACGCGCCTCTCCTGCTCCATCACCTTAAGACGCTGGTTCTCGGTCGAGGTCCCGAAACTAAAATTAAGGACCAGAAATGTTCTAGAGAGCAAGGTAACTCCATGGTCCATCTACAGCACACTACTTCACCCCGCAAACCTAAACCGCCATCAATATCCACTTACCTCGGCATTGTGAGTGAAGAGTTCTGTTTGATCGGTTATCGTGTTTTCACAGTGGAGCTACGGGCTGACTGCAACAAAGGGTACGTCACCGTAAAACAGGTAAAAAAAAATGACAAAATGAGAGTTAAAAGTCACTTTGACAAATGAAATGAACACCACTGCAGACTGAGTTGATTTCCCTTCTGATGTTATTGGTAGATTGTAACGGTGACATTTTCAGAGGTATGTGAGTATAAATTGTGTTTTCAGTCTGTAAACGTATCTTTAGTTTCTCCCAATGTCGTATCACAGTTAGGGGTCAACCCAAGCAGTGTGGACAGCGTGACTGTGGGCAAAGGCAACCAGGTAAACCATGTGTGACAGTGGTTTTAAAACTGCAGGAAACCCTGTCACCACTCTATTCCTCCATCTCGCCATCCTTTCAACCATCCCAACCCTTCCCATCCCATCTCAGTGTGTAGCCACAGTACTTTAATGGTCAGTTAATTATCGAAACCTCGATGAGCAGAATCACATATCTCAGAGAAGACAGAAAATGAAAACGTGCAGAGGTGTGGGCTTTCAGGAGCAAGGCTGCTCAGTGTTTGTTTCCCAAACCCATTCTCCATTTATAGGACATGTCTGTTTTCATCTGAAATCTAGAACTTTCTGCTTTACCCCTTGCTAGTGTTTCCAAACCAGTGAGTCTAAGTTGACTGGCCAGAGGAGACCTGAGGCTGAGGGATGTCTCTGATGTGTAGTGTCATTAAAATGCTTCTGTTCCTAATTATGACTGCACTGAACAGCGTAATGCAGCTCTTTACAACAAAGTCTCACCCAGTCTGTGTGTCAGGTCACAGTAAGGCCGGGCCAGAGACTCCACATGGTCAACCAGCTCTACGCATACACCGTAAAGTTCAGCGAAGACACCATCGCACCTAAAGCTTCCAAACACAGGTCAGAGATCAATCAGCGCTCCAAACGACCCCTCTCTGAAGTGGAGGAGGACACAGCAGAACCAGCACCTCCTCACAAAGACCCAGCGCCTCCTCACAAAGACCCAGCACTGCACCAGAATGCCACAGTAAACAGTGCCTCCCCACCAAAAAAAGCCGCCCCCACCTCAGACAAGCCGGTGAGGGTCTTCACTTTTAAAGAGAGGGGGTTAGTTACTGAGTCAGGATGGTTAGTGTGTCTGAGTAATGCTAGTGCCCAGCCTTGGTAAAGGGTATTACCCTACTGTGTTTCAGGGCTTTAGGTGAATAGTGTACGAGGTCCATGGGCAGGTCTATATTAGACAGGTTGTGGATCAGTGTGACAGACTGTTTAATGATATCCTCATTAAATGCACAGTTACATGATCAGTGTGGAAGTGAAGTCCTACAGCTGAGAGAGCTGCTCTGTCCTGGCCAAACACGGCGTCAGCCCTGCGCTGAGAAACACAGTCAAGTTTCACAGTGAACACTGAAAAAGACTAAAGCCTATGATAGTCCATTCTGGGTGTGTCAGGTGGATAATGTTACTAAAAGGCATTGTGTTTCCATAGCAACCAGCAGGCCACTGGAGTCAAGGATTGAAAGTGTCGATGCAGGACCCTAAAATGCAGGTATGACACAACACACTGGTCCAAACACACAGTCACTGTCGGCGGCCATGGAGGAGGAGGACTGTGAGGTTGTGTGAGGTGTTTTCCTCAGCAGTGGACTGTGAGGTTGTGTGATGTGTTTTCCTCAGCAGTGGACTGTGAGGTTGTGTGACGCGTTTTCCTCCGTCTGATTCGAGGTATATAAAGACGAGAGGGTGGTGGTGATTAGGGATAAGTACCCGAAGGCCCGGTACCACTGGCTGGTTCTGCCCTGGCAGTCCGTGTCCAGTCTGAAGGTTCTGCAGGCCGAACACCGGGACCTCCTCCAGCACATGCAGCATGTCGGAGAGCAGATGATCCAGAAATGTCCAGACGCAGCACGCCTCAAATTTCGCCTGGGATACCACGCCATTCCCAGCATGAGGTTAGGACCTTCCCGCCTCTCTCTCTCTCTTA
>NC_044505.1:935000-980000 GCF_902362185.1 Chanos chanos
TTTAAAGTTTATCTATCACACGGTTAGAATAGAGATGGGGGGGGGGGATACCTGGTTTGGGAGTGTGGGCTGGGCTGCTGGGAGAGCTGATCACACTCTGGGCTGGTGTAGGGACCAGATCTGCAAAAAAGTTGTTAAGTATTCAAAGACAGAAAGAAAAAACAGGCAGTACATGTGCAACTTTGATGAGATTTCAGAGTAAGATTTGCATCAAACACATTATCACACACGTTACACGCGTGTCAAACTACCAAAACAAACACATTACACGCGTGTCAAACTACCAAAACAAACCCGTTACACGCGTGTCAAACTACCAAAACAAACCCGTTACACGCGTGTCAAACTACCAAAACAAACCCGTTACACGCGTGTCAAACTACCAAAACAAACCCGTTACACGCATGTCAAACTACCAAAACAAACACGTTACACGCGTGTCAAACTACCAAAACAAACACGTTGCACGTGTGTCAAACTACCAAAACGACTTACTAATAGTTACGTTAACTGCCACTTTAACATGCGCAGATCTAAAGTAGACATAGAGATAAGAGTCTTTGTGTGTGGCGTTATGGATGATGAGGTCTCCACTTGTCTCGTTCATCTCCAGTCGGTTTTCAAACGTCTCATGTGTTCGGCCTTGTTGCGCAATTAGATTAAAATCTTCAGGTGTTCCACGTGTCCATGATCCTCCATGGCCAGGTTCAGTTCCACCTCCTGCGTGTAGTGTTACTGCCTCTCCTGGCCTGGCTTCAATATTTACCAGTCGAAAGTCAGGACTGCACGAACATCCTTGATCTGGAACAAACACACACACACATAGCTTCAAACCAGTCACAGTGAAACTGCTTGGAGAACACAGCCAATGTTGCAGTGAATATTAAATCAGCTGCAGTATACAAAGGCATTTATTCTTCAGAAAACAGTTATGTATTGATAGTAGTATCGTATGTTATATAGTGTTACAGTATCCCCCTCGTAAAATGAGATATAGAAAATACTCACATTTCTATATCATAGTTGGTAAACAATGCTTAAACTTCTATGAAACTTCAATTTTATGCCAAACAAATTAAAGATTTGTTTGAAAATCTGAATTGGTCAGATCTGTGTGTAATTGTTGTTTATTGTAAATCTGTCGCTATGGAAAGCTTCTTGACCACAGCATGTGAGAAGACTGTAAACAAACAAACAAACAAACAATATAAACAAACCCACTGTCTCCCTCAACAGGTCTGAGTCCCAGACAGCTCCAGTCAGCCCTCTCTCACAGGCGCTGGGCCGGGGCTTGTGTAGACCCAGTGTAGCAAACTCAAACTCACTTACAGTTACTGGAACTCCCAGAATTTAGAAATGCTTGTAACCTGACTGCCTGTCCTCAATGACACGATTTCTCTCTGTTTCTGTGACATCACTTTTGATTGACACATGATGGACTTCAAGTGACATTTGCCTATGTATAAACTCTCTCAGACTTTCTTACCTATGTATAAACTCTCTTAAATTTTCTTACCTATGTATAAACTCTCTTAAACTTTCTAACCTATGCATAAACTCTCTCAGACTTTCTTACATATGTATAAACTCTCTCAGACTTTCTTACATATGTATAAACTCTCTCAGACTTTCTAACCTATGTATAAACTCTCTCAGACTTTCTTACATATGTATAAACTCTCTCAGACTTTCTTACACATGTATAAACTCTCTCAGACTTTCTAACCTATGTATAAACTCTCTCAGACTTTCTTACCTTTGCAGATTCTGTAACAGATTCTTGACGGGTCGTCTGTCATACTACACACTTCAGACACAACACAACCTGAGAGCACAAGAAAACGACAGAGAAAACACTTTGTTTCAGTTCAGTGCATTGTAGACAGACATTTTTCTCATCATTTGACATCCTGAGCACCCTCTGAGCACTGTAGAGATGTAACCTCTATGAATAGGTAATCTAATCTAATTTAATCTAATCTATTCCTCTTTGTTAGTGATGCTACAGAACACCCAAATGCCATGATGCGCTCAGGAAGAGAAGGTGTAATTGGATTGATAGACTTCCAGCTGAAGTGCGATTTATTTGATAGTTAAATAAATAAATAAATAAATCAGACACGTGCTTACATGTAACCAGGATTATGAATGGAGATACTTTTATCATTGTCTCTGGCGTCTCTGCTATTGTCTCCATGTCAATATTAATTCCTGTGAGGATCATTAAGCAAAAATAATTAATTGATGCTTACCGAAAATCACATATCACTGTGTCGCACAGTGCGTTGGGACAGGCTAGCTAACGGTGAGACAGGTCTATTGGTTTACAAGTTATACATCATACAAAAATTACGTCATTTTGATTCCAGTCGAGATTTCACATAGAACACATTACCTGTTAGGTTAGCCGACAGACTTTATCTTGGTTAAAGTTTTTCCCAAATCAGAGCAGGAGGAAGTTCAGCATCCGCCGGCTAGGAAAACCTGGAAGTCCAGCTGAACAATCCTGTTCCTGTTCCCTCGGAGACACACCACAATGGCTGTGCCTGAAATGGCATACTACTCGTGTACTGATCTTGACGTAAAAGTAGTGAGTAGTATGTAATAAATGAAAAATAAAATTTTTGTAGTACACGATAGTAACCGGATGATGTACCACTCTCGCGAAACTTTGCAGTATGCAACCGGAGCTCACTTCGTCGAGTACTGCATCTCATGACGCAAAGCGGTGATTTCCAACTGTGAAAAAATTTGAAAACATGGCGCAAAGTGACAGAAGTGGTTTCAACTTCAACTCCAGCTGCAGTTCCGAATATAAATGTATTAGTTGCATATTTTGATGTAGTAAGTATTCCTACGCGTTCTTACAGGGCTACATTTGATACATATTTGTAATAAGGCTACTTTTGATAGATAGCTGTTTTTAACAGAACAAATATCCCAACCGATAGCAAACGTGTACACTAGTATGCAGTACGCTAGTATGCCATTTCAGACACAGCCAATGTCTACCCGCGTCAATCTTTGACGTGTTCTGTAGTACACCAGTTGAATGTACTGTGCATCTCACGAGGGCAAATTACATTGAAATTGAACAGCAGTTTATAAACTTAATGCCCAAACAATCATAGGTTTTTCCATCCAGCGTCTCTGTGTTACAACACCTCCAGTTCCCAGAGTGCATGTCGTGTTACGAATGATTTCCGGACGAATTTTCAAATGGATTGCTTTGTCACAGAGTTAGAGCTTGTGTGATGTACATATGTTATTACCCTCTTTATTAATTTGTGCTTTCTCGACGTTAAACAGCTTTGTCATCCGCTGTGTCAGATGAATTAGCGCTGGGGATTGTTGAATCTACACGTCCTCCCTAAACACAAGGTTTTGATTTTTCTTTCGTATTCCCACTTTAGGGGAGTTGTGTCGTCACACTGTGTAGGCCTTACTGGGTTCGGGGTAGGTTACTCTTCATTCATGAGGCTTTTCTTAGTAGTATTGCCATCTTAATGAGGCACGAATAGTAGTATCACACTCATAGAGCTGTGCAGTGTGATTGATTTCCAAATGTTTTTCATCTTTTGACAGAGAAATGTTCAACTGTTCTGATTATGGATTATGCCTTTAAATGTGAGTCACACTGTCAGAGTTCTGTACACTACCTCTGTTATTATAATTTTAGTGAAGGTTAAAGAAAAAAAAGTTTAAAACTGAAACCTCGAGTACTGTCATACAGACAATACCTGAGAGATGAATTCAGCCACATTATCAGTAAAAGATTTAAAAGTGTTTATTGAAGCATTAAGTAGACTCAGCACGATTTCTCTTGTTCTTCCCTCAGTCTAAGCCAGGAAACTTTTGACAGTGAGGGCTGGGACCCATTTCCTCTTCAGACATGCTTGTGTGTCCTCTCCTTCCCCTGTTCATACGCCATTACTGTAGGCAAAGCACAGAAACTAAAGTAAGGCTGGGTCTTCATTAGCCCACAGCTAATGGGGTTTTCCCAATATTTTCCCAGGCATTCACACTGTTAAAGTCTGAAATGATACTTCAGCAAACTGTAGTTGTAACACTATTTCTGAAAGACAAAAAGAGAGAGAGAGATTTGAAAGAGATATGACAATGCAGGGTTATTTTGGTAGGCATATAAATCCACAAAAGAGGAACACTGATGTAGAGAGCAGGGAAATATTACACCAGACATTTTATACACACACACACAGACACATTCACACACTCCCTCTCACACACACACACACACACACACACACACACACACACACACACTGTCCAGCAACAGATTAATCTCAGAGTAATTCTGCCCTTTCTGTTGTCAGGGTAAACACTGTATTACAACTGAAAGAATGAAATCAGCTCTATGGCAGCTCTGTGTGTGTGTGTGTGTGTGTGTGTGTGTGTGTGTGTGTGTGTAGTCCCTGACACCATCCAAACTTCACTCATGTTCCTGGTAATGTGCATAATTTTCATCACTTTTGGGAAACATGACCAGTGTACATGTTTACCCAGTGACTGGCGTGTGCTCACTAGTCCTTAACACTTCCAACATCTATTTAGATCAGAAATAAACAAATGCAAGGTCATATTTCCATCCACCATCACCATCATCATCATCATTATTATTATTAACCAGTGTTGAGTTTTACAGAGCAGTTTGGAGAGACTTGGTTAAAGGTTATGGAAATAAGGGTGGGGGTAAAGAACTGTTGAGAATACTCTTGGAAATGACTGATTTTTGAGTTTAACACTGGCTGTGTGTTGTCCTGCTGAATTGTGATTTGTGCCTACTTCATTTAATCATTTTTATAAAGTTCTGAAAAGTTCCTTAGTCTATTTGTGATGAAATTCATATGTATAATTACGCAAATCTATACATAAAATATATAATTAATATATGGGGAGTTCTTAACACAACCTAACCTAGTCACTCGTACTATTGCTATGTCCTGTTGGATATGTGTATGTGTTTGTGTTTTGTGCTTCACCCTCCTCTTCGTTCTAGCTTTCCCTATCAGACCTGGGGGGTATTTCAGGAAGCGGGTTTAACAAACTCTGAGTTTAATCCTGAACTCTGAGTTGATGAACCCTGAGATGGGAAACTCTGAGTTTTCGGTTCCAGAAAAGCTGATCTGAGTTGGTTCGATCAACTCTGAGTCTGTTAACTTCGAGTTAAGTGCGTGCATGACAATTCTAAAAAGCCATCATCAATGGAGCTCCGATACTACGATTCACCATGGCAACCGGCGAAAACAAAAGTCATTTTACTTCACCCCGCTGCAGTTAGAAATTCTGATATGTGTTTATGGCGAGTATGAGCACAGTTTAAGGCGGCACGGTGACGCAGCGGGTAGCGCTGTCGCCTCACAACAAAAAGGTGTTTGGTTCGGTTCCCACCTGCATCGGCAAAAGTGAGATAATCGGCGTGGGAGAGAATTGCTGCCCGAGTCAATGCGTAGGTTTGAATGCAGAAGTCTATTCATTTAACATGTAAGCACACAATCTTTTAATATTACAGGTGGAGGTGGTGGAATGTAATTGAATAAAATTCTATTTTCTTTTAGGAGCAATCCCATGGGCACAAAGTGCACTTGGCAGCCGCTGAAAATGAAATATAAAAACATAGTTCAAACAGGTAAGACACATTTTGCTTTGGCCTATAGGCTTATGATTGTACCTCATTTTGGTTTTAATCATATTTGACATATTAAACCAAGTAAATGTCATTCAGTGGCTATTTCAACTTGGAGTAGCTTTAACCCCCAACAGAATTCTGTTTTAAGCCACACAAATGTCCTCTCGCCTAATATCCTGCTTAACAGATTAACATTTGGGCTGTAAATACTCCCAGAGATTTTGCCAGTTATAGTAGTTTAAAGTATACTGAAACAGAAAGCTCTTCATAACAGGATGATGATGAAGACACGTTGTCTGGTGCCACAGAGGGATTCAGAAAGGCCTACTGTGGTTTACATTAATATTATGTACGGTAGCTACTGATATTTCTCTCCCTATTAAAATGATTTTGCATTCTTGTGTGGAATTTTGAATTTAAAATGCACATTGAAGGGATGACATGTTCTCATCCTTTTTAACAGAGCATGACTGGGCATTACCAGGAGGAGAGTCCATCAACCTCCACAGCACAGACTGACACAGTGAGATGTTCAATAAATGGCAGGTTAATTCTGCATGTAGATCTGTAGAATTTAATGTCATCCTTATGTTTTCTCAGTTATGAATTAAGGAGGAAAATGGCTAAAACTGACTGAGAAATGATGCACTTGCAGTGGCAGATTAAATGGCCTATCTTGAAATTCAATTACTGGAACAGCAGTTAGAGGTGGGTACATGGTCACAGGTGAATTGTTAATTGTTGGAACAATCTAAATATAGTAATTGTTGCAGTTGTAGGAAATAAAGAAGACCAAATAAAATGTGACTGATTTTTTTTTATTTGACTGCTGGGGGTGGTGGTAGTATCTTTGATGTGTGAAATGTTTTTGGCAAATTCTCTCGGACGGCTCCTCCATCCAGGACATCTGCAGGGTGGATGGGACTGTCTTCCTCAGGGTGGTTCATTTGTGCGGCAGGGTGCTGCTCTCCTCTAATTGTGGCAATTATTATGGAGAACAACACATTGCAAAATAATGTCACACGCTGTCTCTGGGGTTACCCTGAGTTTACGCAGACACTGGAGCCGGGCTTTGAGCATGCCTATTGTCATCTCAACCCAGGCTCTAGTCCTGCAGTGGGCCAAACTGGAACGTTGTTGGGGGCCCAGCTCAGGGTCAGGGTAAGGGCTCAACAGAGAGGGCTGGCATGGGTACCATGGGTACTCTCTGTCACCAAGCATGTGGCCATCAAACTCTCCTGTAATTATATAGTGGATACATTTTAAGGGTGTTAAAAGAGGGAGACAAGGAATGGTATTTGTGCAAAACTTTACTTACCATGTGCAAATCTGTTGCTCAGGGTGCACTAATGATACATTTGTATATCATGCACAGAGCTGGGCCACTGGCTTCAACATTTGTGATCAAGTGCACTGCATCACATATGATCTTGACAGTGCAGAGAATGAGATATTAGTTGCAGTATATTGTGATGTATAGTCTTTGTTATTGTAAGACAATAGTCAGTGTACCTGCACATTAATGCTGCAGAAAGACTTCCTATTCACATAGTCAACTTCATTAACTGAAGGAGCAGTGATAGGGATCTGTGTGCCATCGATGCAGCCCATGACACTGGGAAACGCTGCAACATAAAAACTAACGACTGATCCCAGTCTGAGGTCGCAGCAGAATGTCATGAACACGATATAATTTAAAATATCATTACCTTTAACTGAATGATTCCACATCATGCACCTGCAATCCTGTGTAATTCCTCTTTGATGATCCTTAGAGGTGTGACACTAGGAAAATGTGCAGTTGTCGTTTGTGTCGGGCCTCTGTATCCTCCTCTTTGTCGTTTTCCCCGTCCTCTTGACGGCTTGTAACCATACAGGAGTTAATTCACGTGCACTTGGATTGTGGGTGTGGCTGATGGTAAGGCCATGGCTGGGTTCGTGACTGTAGAAGGTTGATACATGTGTGTGGGTGGCATTGGCTGCTGCTGATTTAGTACTGGAGCAGGGGGCGTCTGAGGCGGTGATGGCACTTGTGGTATAGCTGTCACTACAGGTGCTTGGACGTGCTCCTCTTTCTTTTTGCCTTTGGTATCCTTTGTGAGCTGTCCTACTTGCAACTGAGTCAATTTGTTGGCCAGCCGCTTAGACTCCTCCTCCTGCTTCTGCTGCTCCTTTCTGTGTTGTTCCACGTGATGGACTATATGTTCAGAAAACATCGCCCAATCCATTTTCAGCAGCCCCACCACATTATCTAGTTTCTGCTGTACCTCTGGTGGCATGCTCTTTTTAACCATCATTTTAAATAAACTTGCAGTGTTGGCATTGGCATTCCACGGACTTCCTGTCTCTTCCCTCCACTTTCGTTGAAAGGCATGCAAAAATTTCAGTGGGGACTCATCATCTTTTAATGTTTCCCCCTCTAGTTTTGAAGGGTCCATCTTTTCTGGATATTGTTTTCTCACTGCAGCCCAAATCTCCCTTCTATGACCATTAAACCCCACATGATCTGCAATGTTGCTAACGGCCAATTGTGGTAATTCTGCTTCGTCTAAAATCTCATGGGCTATTTGTTTTCCTGCCGTGTGCATTAACAAAGCTTTGATGTCACCCAGTGCCAGGCTCACTCCTCCTGTGAACTCCTCTAAGGCCACGATCCACTTATTGGCCCCTTCAGTCAACGGAGGCAGTTTGCTGGCCAGGGTTTGCATGTCCATAAATGACTATGGCACGTATTGCTCTCTGTCTCTCTTCACAATCAGTGGTGCCTGGATCTCGATCTCCTCCTCCTCCTCGTCCGGCTTCATCTGTTCCCTTTGTACTGTGTTGACTCTGCGCCCACTCCTCAGCTCCATTCCGGTCTCTGATGCTTCTGTTAATCTTGTCATCTCTTGAAGATGGCGATTAATGTTCCGCCCCGCCCTGCTGAATTCTTCAAGTAGATGTTGATATTGTTGGTTAGTTCTGTTTCCTCTTTCTCGTGCCTCTTCGGTTCCCTCTATCCATAATTTTCCAGACACAAGTCTCTCCATGGAGGTTGACCCTGTGGGCGGCTCTGTTGTCTTTCTTCTGCAGCTCATGCCCCTGTGCTTTGGCGTGGAAGTTGTGTATCCCTCGTCCATTAACTCATCTTGATTGATAAGTATTGACCTTTGAGGCTTCTCTATATCTGCAGGAAGTGTGTCCACTAGTCTGTAAAACTCCTCCTTATCTGCCCTCTCTTGTGGGTCCTCCATATATTTCCTTTCTCTGTCACTGCGTGTGCCTCCTGTTGCTCCTCTCTGTCTCCACTCCTTCCAGGTGTGGCCCCCCCTCTTCTTGCTTCTCTTTGAAGTCTGCAGATGTCTGTGTGCCTCTGTGTGTATGTGTGCTTGGGTATGCGTGCATGCCTGTGTGTGTGTGGGTGCGTGTGTGTGTGTGTGTGTTTGTGTGTGTGCTTGGGTATGCGTGCATGCCTGTGTGTGTGTGTGTGTGTGTGTGTGTGTGTGTGTGTGTGTTTGCACATATTGGAATGCCTGTATAGGTGTGTGCGTCTGCATCTGTATGGGTGTCCGTGGGATTCCATGCAAGTTTGACAGTCCCCCTTATTGGTTCCAGCTCTATTTCTGTTTCAATCCTTCTTTCTTCCTGGGGTTGTCCTGTCTGTAAGACGTATTGTCCTGCCTTAAGTGGATTCTTGTCAGCTGAGTAAGATGGGGGTGATGAGGGCCATGTGGGGGCTGTTGGTAGTGTGCAAACATTTGCTTCAGACAATAATTCTTGCCTATTTGCTATTTTCCCACATTCTTTCTCACCCTGCACCTCTCTATGTGTATTTTGCATTTCCCCAGCCCTTCTAGCTGACTGCCTACACGCTGTCCCTGTTTGCATAAACCAACCAAGGACTTCTTTTTCCTTCTGCTTTTTTCCTATCCTCTTATCACTGGTGTCTCCCGCTTTGTAATGTGTTATATTAGTTTCTACCTCTTTACAGCATGCAATGTCAAACGTACCCTCTAACGGCCACTGGCGATCTCCAACTGTTCTTTTGTTCCACTTTTTCATACACTTTAAAATGTGGGCTTTGTGTTGTGGGTGTTTCTGAATGACTAATTCTTTTGGTGTATTCATGCTTTTGCTCATCACGGCTTTTTTCATGTTATTAATCAAGCGCCCTTATATATCACAGACACACGTTTTTAAGTTGATTTCAATAGTTCTGGCCAGTCGTCTCCCTCTTTAGTTTTAATATACACAGTGATAGTACCAGCGGTTACAGCACCCTTATATTGCTCTCCTGACCCGAATGCAATACTGAACCAGTTGCCCATCTTCCCCTTATCTCTGCGCGAATTTACAGTTATACACAATCTGGGATTAACCAACTGCTTTCCTGGACCTTTAATACATTAATTCTCTTATACCCCAATAAATGGATTTAACGGTAAGATTACAATATTTTCTGGGTTTCTATAGAGACTTAATATCGGCTGCAACGTACTAGCACTCCATAACCTCCGTGAATATACAGTCCACGTTAAACTGCACCTTTTATAAATTTACCCAATCAGTAATTTGCCAAAGCTTTAGTTCGATCAGCCGGTCACTTTGCCAGTGTTTAATACCGTTTAAAATCTTTATACGTTCGCTCTTACCCAAAAACGTGTCCTAATTCCCTACGTTTCTACATAGTCTTTTTAAATTTAACTGGTCAAAAACGGCGATTGCGTCTATAATACACATGCAATAACAAAAATTAAGTAGTCCGCGTTTTTTCCACACACAAACTTTACTGCTTAATTTATTTGGTATTTCGCATGTACTCTTTGCATATGGATGTTTGCTGTTACAGCGTAGACATTTAACATTACTCCGTGGTTCTTTAAACTGGGGCTGATAGCGAAGCAAGAGTTGTTCATGACAATGTGCACACTTAGCAATGTTTAGGGAGGTCCTAGCGTTTCCCCATGGCACCCGCTGGAATGACTTACACTCGTCTATGTCTAACAAAAAACCCTCGGATAATGCGCTCCCAACAATTTTCATTCCACCTCTACTATTACCTGGTGAGTGCTCCGACTTATATGACTTCCCACATAAATTATCGCTGTTTGAAAACTTTTATTACTTCTTTTGCGCTCTCCGCGTCCTCCTCTCCGTGGTTCTAAAAATGCCGCTTTAAACGCAACTCTTTTTTAACAACCCGAAAATTTTCTATTAGATACCCCTCTTCACCGCTCACAGCTATATTAATTTCAGCATTTACCACTCTAATTGGTACTTCTCATCACTTCTCCACACACGTATCCACTCTCTCACTTTACTCAACATATACGATTCACTCACCAATCATATCGTTCACTCATTCATACATTCATACAATTGCCGTCACAGTTACACTCTTACCAAAGGTCGCTGTCCTAATTTCAGCCTTAGCGACCCACTATAGACTGCTGTCCTAAATAGGCCCCTTAGCAAGTCTAAATAACATAGGTATATATATATACACACATATACGCACACACACATATACATATGCATACACATACACGTATATATACAATAAATTTTGGGGGGTTTTTCTGTTTTCTCTTTATTGTTTAGCGTCACTGTCTCATAAGCTTCTTAGTGACAGCTAGACCGCCGTCCCAACTGGGCCCCTTAGCAAGTCTAGCTTCTGATAACTACTCAGACTGCCGTCCTAAACAGGCCCCTTAGCTAGTCTGGTGTTATTCTAAGTCGCCGTCCTTAGGCCCCTTAGCGACTACTAGGTTGCCGTCCCAAGCGGGCCCCTTAGCTAACCTAGATTTGATCTACACCTCTCCTGCCCGTGCAGACCTCCCACTGATACACTTCCTCGACACAATGGGAGCGGTATCCACAGGAAGGTGTTCTTGTGTGCTGTTGTGTGAGTGGTGCTAATCACCGATAGAAGACTGGGCCCCATTTAAGGTCTGTTGGCCCCAGACCACCCTCTGGCGTGCGTTGCCCCAAGGGGACTCACAGAGGGCTGGATACTTACCGAAGCAGACTGGTTGTTAGCACCGCAAGGTTTCCCCAGTCTGCTTGTACGAGGCCCGGGAGGCAGGTACCGTGCAATACGTCACCTCCCAGACAGCCTCGGGTGGGAGTTCACTTCCAGCGGATAGCCCCCCTATCTGCTCCTGCCCGGTATACACCAAGCCAGAGCCCTTCGGGAAGCCACCAAGCTTCTACTGGAAGCGCACTCAAACAAAACAAACACCTTCTCCCATACACCGGTCCCTCAGCACATGCAGTGTAAACAGCTTCTACTTAAACAACACAGAGGAGTTAGTAACACACACACACAATCTCACACTCACAAATTACTGCATCGGACTCTGCTATAATTTAGATTCTTTTAGAGGAGAGGCTAGATAATGCCTCGGCCCGGGCGGATCCACTGCTCTTGGTCTCGACAATTTTATGCAGAATTTTGGAAAAAGGCTCTGCTTACCTTTTGTATGTGGCCACTGTCGATCCAAGGAGCAGATCCGTCCAAGCTGTCGGCTTCCCCGTGCCTCTCCTGGCTGGCTCGCCACTCAAATGTGGGTGAAATTCTCAGCCTGGGCCAAATGAGACTGAGTCCCAACGCCACACGATACCTGTTCTGAGACAAAACAATAGGAGTCTAACAATGAGTCAGATGCAGTGTAAGTTTATTGTATAGTTCAAAATGCATACAACAAACTGAGTCAGGTCCTGGGGAGTGACTGACGCCTTCTCACAAAGCACCGGTTTTTATACACATTACTTTGTCTCTTTGTCTGCGGGGCACCTCTGCCAGCCCATCTTCACAGATTCCTCTCATCGCTGGTTTATGTCACTTTATTATTGTCTATTTCCTTTACGTTTACCATACGTCACCACCAATATTTACTGCCCTGCTAAGTGGTGGGGTAAGATATATCACAAACCTGGAATATTTCACCTTCTCCATATATTATGACTGACCACAACACTCTGGCAGAGGCGCCGACCTTATCTCACATGCTGTCCTCTAAAGGGCCACACAGGTCTCTTCTTTCTGAACAAAGAGAACTTGATGTTTCTTGCAATACAAAGGATTGTATAGATATAGCTGTTAATATAAATGATTACATTGATTCACTCCTATAATAATGAATACATTATTGTTACATTGTTTATCATGGTTACTACAGTGGTTATCTTAAAGGAGAGTAATTTTTCTCCAACACCATGTTTGACAGCTTCTTCAGGTTCAGCCGGAGGGAGGAGCTAGGGAGAAACTCAGGGTTTGTTGAAGAAAACCTGCCAGCGAGCAGGTTAGGTTCACAGAGTCAATTACCACGGTAACTGAGCCAGAGTTTGAGTTACCTCGCTTCCTGAAACGGAAAATCCAGAGTTTCCGTCATCTCAGGGTTAACAAACTCAGAGTTTTCACTAAACCCGCTTTCTGAAATACCCCCCTGTCCCACGGCTCTTGGATTTGAACCTTTGTTTACGGATTAGCCCTATGACAACGTTTCCGTCTTCACCCTTAAACGGATCGCAACACCAGCCCATCTACATTCATATTTAGAATTTCTCTGGTAACACTTTGGTTGAATATAGTCGAGACCTTTTTATGTGATCCAGTTGGCTGGGGGTCCGGACTTGTGGGAAAGCGGGGAGCTGAAGGCGCAGGAAGAGTGAGAGCGGAGGCGACCAATCCGGCGTCGCGAGGAAAAGGTATTAGGTATTAGAGAACTCGATTTTCGGATGTTCGTTGGGTAATAAACAATAAATTGAAAAAAAATTAAACAATAAATAATACGTTTTAAACATTAATCTCCACGAGAATGTGACGGTACAAACATTGGCAAGTATGTTCGTTGCGGCTCATAAATGGATAGTTTTGCGTGTGCTGGTTAAATGTTTTGTTAGCTCAGTGGCTAATACTGTGTAGGCTAGTCCCGATGGAAGCACGGTTGAGCCCGCCGTTCACCCGTTTGACCCACGGATGAAGAAATGAAACTGGACGGCGCTCTTGGTGACCTCAGTAAAGCTTCTCTGACGAATCTGAACGTATCAGAAGTGGCCAGATGGCGCTGTACTGCAGGAGAAAGCCCGTGAATTCGGCTCCCTCCAGCGGTCTCAATCTATCCCGCCATCCTCTTCGTCACGCATCAGTCCAGAAGCCATCCTTGACCCCCAGTTATGCTTCTATGAGTATCCACCAGTCTCTCTTAAACCTGGACCCGGAAAATTACCAGGTCAACTTGACCAGCATTTCGACCACACATAACCCTGTCCCAGAAAACTGCATGTGGGAATCGCTTGCTCCGTTCGATTCAATGGGCTTTTAATTTCTTTCAGGCGAAGATTATTTCTACTGTTTCAATTAACCGTTTTAATTCATTTTGCAATCTGATTACTTACTCTTACCTTGAGTGAACAGTCGTGGTAAACTATACACACCTGAGTCGCATTGCTCCATAGCCTTATTGTAAATAATGAGTTAGGCATTCTGAACGGTCTGTAGCCTACCGTAGATAATTCAAATCTAAGTTAACATAATTCTTATAAAAGCTACGTCAGGGACAAAGTAAGCAAATTCAGTGTGTCAGAGTGAGGAAAAAGCTACGAGTGGAATAGAGGAAAATAGCGCAGAGAACGTTCGTCTAGCAAAAGTTTTCAGTTAATTCGTAATTTCTCATGACTGACCAAAACAGTGGGACAAACTGATGGGAATTTATTACTCAAACAAAAAGCACAATAGTAAACAGAAAAGAAAAGGAAACAGTGAAAATGCAAAATACAGTTCTGCGTTTAATAATCATCCAATCCGACAGGTTTTGTGTTATTTGGTCAAATTTAGTGTCTTTGACAAATTCGCTCGCTACATGGCGACAACGTAACAATCGTCTCGGGTTATATATCCATAGATCCTCAACAGCAGTGGTTCATACACCAGCAAACAGAAATATTGGGTCCAGCGAACGGTCAAAATCAGTCACATCTCGCTACAAATGTATAAAGACATATTAAAAAAACAACAACAAAAAAAGCAGATAGAAATAGCTTAACATTTACAGTTAACTCAATGGCAAAGTATCACTTTCATCAATCACGGTACATGACCATGAAAAAAATCATAACATGTATAAATATGGGATACATACACAGAGAAAAATAATCTTCATTTCTCAGAGACCTGCTGTGGCCAGCCTTATTTGTGCTTATGCTGAAAAGGAGGAATCCACTGAATCTTCAGCACGGAGAGTTTGGCCCAGCGGTGGTTGGTGCTCCACACACAAGTTAGCCAGAAGGTGGCAGTAAAGTGCATTCACATGGCCCTTATTTCTGGTTTTCTGACAGTGTTTGGTGCTTGTAACAAGTAAAGTCTAAATATCCAACTAACACAGGTCTGTATCTGCTTATTGGACACTTCAGACCTTGCTAGAGATATTCTGAACCCATAGTCAGTTAATACGAGAAAATGTATGCAGATGGAAGCCAAAGCATGGATGGTAATTTGGCAGTGGAATTTTAACTTTGCGATGTGGAGGACAAGCCAATGCGGATGCCTGTCTGACCACACAGGACAACTTAAAGCCATTAACATAAAACCAGGCGTATTACTAAATTTGTTTTCTCATCAAAATCCCTATTCTTCATTGATTAACCCCATATTTCTGTGTTTCACGTAGGCGGTTAGAGTATGATAATCTTTTAATCGAAATAATTTAAACAGCATTTCCTGTTGTGTGTAATGTTGGGTTGTGTTCTGTTGGGCGGAGATGGAATGGGAGTCTGTTCTCTGGTATATTCTGTGACTTCATACACAGTGCAGTCACATCCCACACGGTCCGGCTTTTAAAGGCGAGTGACTCTCAGATGTGCTCTTGGATCAACGTTTGGTTCTGATCCGTTTATGTCTGTGTCTGCCCGCGATCAGCATATCAGTGTCCGAGGCCCATCTGAGATCACCAACAGATTACGAAGTCAAACTGAAACTGGACAGGGTTCCTCTGTGTGTGTGTGTGTGTGTGTGTGTGTGTGTGTGTGGTCTCAGACGCTTTTATTATGTTCCTGCTTGTTCTTAGTATGAAAGGACTCCACCTACACATGGCAGAAACACACACAAGCACAAAGACAATTGTATATATATATATATATATAAAAGGCTGAAATGTCAACAAAATCATGAAAGACCACATCCTACCTTTAACGGGCCAAAGCTATGCGAGACTACCAGAGTTATGAGTTTTAAATAGTTTTATTCCTCATTTGATTGTGGCTAATGCTGTTCTGCTATGTTACAATAGTTTGCTTTGCTCATGTTTTGATAATTACATGAACAGTTACTGTCTGACCCGAGTGATCTAAATTCTAAATGACTAAACGCTCTCTGAACTGACTGGACTTTCTTACCTGGACTGGTCTCCACAAAAGCTTTGGGGAAGAAGCCCTCTCTGCCGTTAAGCCGGCCCCTGCACCACTCATCATCCACGTGTGCCGTGACCAGGATGTAATCGCCCTGTTTAAAAGCCAGGTCCTCAGACGTCTCTGCCGTGAAGTCATAGAGAGCCACGGCCCATTCTGCCCCATCAGACTGAGCCTACAGACACACACACGTATACACACGCACACACACACACACATATATACACACGCATGCACACACACACATATATACACGCGCACACACAGACACACACACACATGTATACACACACACACACACACATATATATACACGCACACAGACACACACATATACACACACGCACACACATATGTACACACACACATATATATATACACACGGACACATACACACACACAAACACACACATATACACGCGCAAACAGACACACACACACACACACGTACTCACGTGTGAAAAAGTGCTTAAACTTTCCAGGGAAAATAAACAAATCTGATTGGCAGGTGAAAAATAAACAAATGTAACTGGTTTGTGACAAATCACGACACGTGGAGGTGATACTGCCACTGGCCGAAGTTACTGATAGCGCTGGTCTCAAATGATATCCTACACCAGGTAAATTATGCTCTACGTTTTAGATATTTAATTAATTAAATGGTAAATTATACCTGACCGACCTGAGGTTTCGGCTCTGATGGCACCTTTGGAGACGCAGCCATGCCTAAGAGAACAAATCACACAGACATTATACAATACTGCTCAGACCCTAAACCAGACACAATGTCATCATATTCTGTCATACAGGAACCCTTAACACACAATTCAGTTACCCTTAAAAACTATAATCTCAGTTATACATCAGACCATCAGTAACAGTCACGCTTCAGGCCACAATGTCAAAACATAAACACATTTAAATATCCAACATGAAAGATTTAAATGTTTGTGATAAACCTGAGAATACCACTCAGATGCTGTCACAAATACAGTTTTACTGAAATCAGAGAAGATAACTGTGGGTTTGTGTGTGTGTGGGGGGGGTGTCTTCATGTATGTGTTTGGCTCTGTGTGTGTGTGTGTCTTAGACTGGGTGTGTGTAGGGGTGTGTGTGTCTTCATGTATGTGTTTTACTCTGTTTGTGTGTGTATGTGTTTGACCCTGTGCGTGTGTGTGTGTGTGTATGTGTTTGGCTCTGTGTGTGTGTGTATGTATGTGCGTCAGACTTTGGTTCATAGCTGACTGTGGTGTGTGTGTGTGTGTGTGTTTGACCCTGTGTGTGTGTGTATGTATGTGCGTCAGACTTTGGTTCATAGCTGACTGTGGTGTGTGTGTGTGTGTGTGTGTGTGTTTGACCCTGTGTGTGTGTGTGTATGTATGTGCGTCAGACTTTGGTTCATAGCTGACTGTGGTGGGGGTGTGGTCTGGGAAAAAAGGGTTGGCAGAGCTCTTAATCAAACACAAACACATGCAGAAATTCCTGGCGTTCCACACACACAGACACAAGCAGCTGCCCACGGCCAACGCTGACCCAGGCCAACGCTGACCCAGGCATGCACTAATGCTGTTGTCCCCTCAGCCTGTTCCAAAAACAACACATATGCACATACTCCTCACTGTCCACTGCATGCTCCCCTCACTGACAACCAATAAACAGAATTACAGATTCATTTTTACGCACTAGCGCACACACACACGCCCGCGCACCATTAACTCATTTATATATATAAATCCGCTGTGTTTTAGTGAGGACTTTCTGATAAGTCGTTTATAGTGAGGAGTATACTTGTGAAGGACCATACCAGGTAGCGCTATCTTGGCCGGGGCAGTTTGCTGGGCTGGTGGTGGTGGCAGATCCTCAACAATTTCCACGAAGTTGAGAGGGAAGATGCCAACGCGTGTGTCCAGTTCTCCACGTGCCCAGTCCAGACCCACGTACTCAACCAGCTTAATCAGGTCTCCCTCACAGAACGTCAGCTCGTCACTGTGTTCAGCATCGAAGTCAAACCGTGCCACACACCTCGGCCCACTGCGTACACACACACACACACACACACACACACACACACATACACACACACACACACACGCACACACACACACATATATACACACATACACACACACACACACACACACACACATACACGCACACACACACGCACACACGCACACACACACGCACACACACACACCATCAGTGGCATTTGGAGATGTATGGAACACAGTAACTTAGAGAAAGATCAGCAGTTTTTACGCTGGAATTAAAAACTTCTGGTAGTGTTTCACTTGTCTAGATGGTGAATGGTGCACTAATGAAAGTGGAAATATTTGAAAAACAGACATTGATAAGATCACTGGCAGGGTAAAACACCGGTGTCCTTACAGCACTAACCGACAGGCTGACTAATAAATCAGTCAATGTGTGTACATAATAAATTAATCAGCACAAAAGGAAGTTTTTATAACAGTTAGAGGCCGGTAGTGCAATGGACAGGAAGCCCTACTGAATGTCAACATTTCCAGCAACCAAATTAAAAATGTATAGCATTTGATTGCCATTTCTCAATCCTGTCAACAGCACGGCACACTTTAGATCTCATCTCTGCTCTTTCACGGCTGTTACTGGTTCAGCTCCTCTGCTGGTTCTCATGCTGCTGATTGGCTAAGTCAGGTGTGTTAGGGCGGGAACAGACGTGTTCATGCTGCTGATTGGCTCAGTCAGGTGTGTGAGGGTGGGGACAGACGTGCTCAGATCTGTGGGCATCCAGGGACAGGACTAGGACATATTAATGTTGTAAATGATCTAACTGATGTTAGAGAGCGTCTGCTGGTTCCGGTGTTTGTTCAGATTGTCTTACCTGACTGCTGCAGGCTGGGCCTTGGCTCTCCTCTCAGGTGAGGGGTTGGACGCTGAGCCAGACTGAGGAGGGGTGAGAAAGAATCAAAAAGTGTCAACGGTAGAAATGTGAACCCAACACAGAAACATAACACACGGAGTGGGTGTGTGTGGGGGAGCGGGGTGGGAGGTGGTACCAGTGTCTTGACGTAGTTGATGGGGAAGAAGCCGGTGATCCCATTACACGTGCCTAGATACCACTCACTGTCCAACTTCTCCACCTTAGACACCACGTCACCCGCCTTCAGAGCAAGTTCTCCTGGGCCCTCTGACAGCGCACAAACACAAACCCTCAGACAAGTGGACCATAACCCCCCCCACACGTCACATGTTATGTCCATAGTCTATGGTCACAGTTGTTCTGGGCTTTGTATTGAAATGCTCCACCTTTACCTGGGACAAAGTCAAACAAAGCCTGCACCTGCAACACGCCTCCCTGTCCACCTGACTGGACTGAGCCGACACCCTACAGAGAAAAACAGGGAAACGCCTCACAAAACCACTCAACTGCAGTGCCAGAAATTCATAACCTGAAACCATGATTCCACAGTGTGTGTGATATGACTCAGTTCAATTCAGTTCCACTTACTTCAGCTTAGTTCATAGGTTTGGTAAACAGGCTGTATTGATCGGTGTGTATTGTTTACCTGTGGTTCGTGATGGTCACTGAAGTCAGACAGAGGTGTGATGATTTTCATGAGGGATTTCTGGACGGTTCCTTTGGCATCACCAACCTGACACTCAAATGTTTTACTGTCTATCTTCTCCAGTAGGACCAGCACCTCGTTTTTCTACAGGAGAAAAGAGAGACAATTGTCAGTCAGCTTTTATCAAATGAATGAAAATGATCCAAATTAAAAATGGAGGAATGTGGAAACCCTTCTGGGGTACATTTCCACATTAATTCATTTTAAATATCTGAACTGACGATGACTGAAGGATAAACCATCATGACCATTTCTGCTTGGACAATCACACGGAGTTGAAGATTACTCTGTAATCTCTTCATTCCGCATCTGATAATCCCGAAGAATTTACCTGGAAGGAAAGTTCTCCACTGTTCCTGCCATTGTGGTCGCAGACAGCGATGCCGTGGGGAATTTCCAGCTATGGAGAGGAGACACAATGGAAACTACAGTAAACCTCCGACAGTTAAAACTACAGTAAACCTCCGACAGTTAAAACTACAGTACACCTCCGACAGTTAAAACTACAGTAAACCTCCGACAGTTAAAACTACAGTAGACCTCTGACAGTTAAAACTACAGTAAACCTCCGACAGTTAAAACTACAGTAAACCTCCGACAGTTAAAACTACAGTAGACCTCTGACAGTTAAAACTACAGTACACCTCCGACAGTTAAAACTACAGTACACCTCTGACAGTTAAAACTACAGTAGACCTCTGACAGTTAAAACTACAGTAAACCTCTGACAGTTAAAACTACAGTACACCTCTGACAGTTAAAACTACAGTAAACCTCCGACAGTTAAAACTACAGTAAACCTCCGACAGTTAAAACTACAGTACACCTCTGACAGTTAAAACTACAGTAAACCTCCGACAGTTAAAACTACAGTAAACCTCCGACAGTTAAAACTACAGTACATCTCTGACAGTTAAAACTACAGTAAACCTCTGACAGTTAAAACTACAGTAAACCTCTGACAGATAAAACTACAGTAAACCTCCGACAGTTAAAACTACAGTAAACCTCTGACAGATAAAACTACAGTAAACCTCCGACAGTTAAAACTACAGTAAACCTCTGACAGATAAAACTACAGTAAACCTCTGACAGTTAAAACTACAGTAAACCTCCGACAGTTAAAACTACAGGAAACCTCCGACAGTTAAAACTACAGTACACCTCTGACAGTTAAAACTACAGTACACCTCCGACAGTTAAAACTACAGTAAACCTCTGACAGTTAAAACTACAGTACACCTCCGACAGTTAATACTACAGTAAACCTCTGACAGTTAAAACTACAGTACACCTCCGACAGTTAAAACTACAGTACACCTCCGACAGTTAAAACTACAGTACACCTCCGACAGTTAAAACTACAGTACACCTCTGACAGTTAAAACTACAGTAAACCTCCGACAGTTAAAACTACAGTACACCTCTGACAGTTAAAACTACAGTACACCTCCGACAGTTAAAACTACAGTACACCTCTGACAGTTAAAACTACAGTAAACCTCTGACAGTTAAAACTACAGTACACCTCTGACAGTTAAAACTACAGTAAACCTCCGACAGTTAAAACTACAGTAAACCTCCGACAGTTAAAACTACAGTACACCTCCGACAGTTAAAACTACAGTAAACCTCTGACAGTTAAAACTACAGTAAACCTCCGACAGTTAAAACTACAGTAAACCTCCGACAGTTAAAACTACAGTAAACCTCTGACAGTTAAAACTACAGTACACCTCCGACAGTTAAAACTACAGTAGACCTCCGACAGTTAAAACTACAGTAAACCTCCGACAGTTAAAACTACAGTAAACCTCTGACAGTTAAAACTACAGTACACCTCCGACAGTTAAAACTACAGTAGACCTCTGACAGTTAAAACTACAGTAAACCTCCGACAGTTAAAACTACAGTAAACCTCTGACAGTTAAAACTACAGTAAACCTCCGACAGTTAAAACTACAGTAAACCTCCGACAGTTAAAACTACAGTAAACCTCTGACAGTTAAAACTACAGTACACCTCTGACAGTTAAAACTACAGTAGACCTCTGACAGTTAAAACTACAGTAAACCTCCGACAGTTAAAACTACAGTAAACCTCTGACAGTTAAAACTACAGTAAACCTCCGACAGTTAAAACTACAGTAAACCTCCGACAGTTAAAACTACAGTAAACCTCCGACAGTTAAAACTACAGTAAACCTCCGACAGTTAAAACTACAGTACACCTCTGACAGTTAAAACTACAGTACACCTCTGACAGTTAAAACTACAGTAAACCTCCGACAGTTAAAACTACAGTAAACCTCTGACAGTTAAAACTACAGTAAACCTCCGACAGTTAAAACTACAGGAAACCTCTTAAAGTTAAAATACACGCGAGAGATGTATGAAAATGCTTAGAAACAGCTGACTAGAGAAATAGTATCAACAGGAATGCAGAAGTAGTAGTTCAGGAAAACAACTCCCGAAGTCATTCCAGTTTCCTGAGTTTATTTCAAAGATGCTTCACACCCACAACTGCAATGTTAGTCATAAGACGCCGCTGTTTTCTCTGTTTACCCTCTGTTTTATCTGAGTGTTGATTATATAACAACTGAAAGATGTGTGTTGGTCCATTATCAGAACTTAACTTAATGGTGTCTTTGTTGTGTGTTTAATTAGTGCACATGAGAACTATATGAGAGGGTGAGGTCTGTGGGCCTATATGGTGTCTTTGTTGTGTGTTTAATTAGTGCACATGAGAACTATATGAGAGGGTGAGGTCTGTGGGCCCATACAGTGTATTTGTTGTAGAGCCGATGACCAGGGTTTGGTCTTGGAGGAAGAACTGGTCCTTTTTTCGCCGCTCTTCCGCCCTGCTGAGGCTTGGGGGGTGTGTGTGATGGGCTCCCATTGGTAGAGGGGGCTCGCTGGGATCCGGCTTTCCGAGGAGGGGGCGGCCGTCCGGGTGCCGTTTTAGCCGGGGGAGGGCGAGGAGGGGGCGCTTTACCCCCGCTGGGTCTGACACAGAGAAAGACAATAAACACAGGACAGACCCAGTGAAGGTTTTTACAATCACAGCTGAAACCCTGAGAGCTGATCTGAAGAGTTTACCTCTCTTTTAAAAGGATACGTAGTTCTCTCTGATTCAGGTCGTGGCTGTGATTTTGGGCAGTAATAATGCTCTGTGGCTGAGGGAGTTTTGTCTTTGTTTTTTATCCCGTTAATAACAGTACAGCGATAATTCTGTTGAAAATGTTCAGGGTTACGTGTTAAACCATAACTCACCGAGGAGGAAGGCACAGGTCAGGAGTGGACACGGACGACTTTAAAGGGTCCTGATGGAGAACAGAGGGAAGTCAGAGATGGGTGTTACACGTCAAGGCTGTTCACTGCTTACTGTCGACATTCTGTATCAGTGATACTGAAATAGTTTAGCTGATAAAACCTGAACTGGACTTTATTGTAATGAAACATCCGTCACCCGTTTGATGAGCTTAAAAACTGCAGACGAAAAAGTCTTCAGACTAATTTCTAGAACATTCTTGGAAAAGACAGGGAGTTGGCGGGTAAACAACGGGGCTTAAACTGTTTACTCAGTTGCATGTCTTCAAACTTTCCGATTTACTTTCCGATTTCTCAAATTCCAAACTTTCCGATTTAAATTCTCAAAGTCCGTGTTTTACAGTTCAAGTATACGGGGCACATGGCATTTAAATTTGGCTTTTCGTTTTCTGTAGTTGACTTTTTTTTTAATCAAAAATGTATACATGGAATTCACACTGACAAGCTGCAGCAGTATTGACAGGTCTGTTCCTGAAAAATGTGTGTGTGTCATGTCAAAACGTGTGGATGCTGGGACAGACAGTCCTCCTCCAGCATTTATGACATTTGAGGAGAGAATGACATGCAGCAGGCATTTACACGAGGACAAAGCTGCTTGCTGCACTGCTGGCAAACAGGCAGGTAGAATAGTATGCATTTCTCAGCAAAACTGTTTCTCTGGTGAAAGCAGTGAAACCAGGCCTGAGTCATTCTCACACAAAGAGCTAATTATGTCACAGCTGCCTGGGCTCCTGGGAGACAGAGAGAACAGTCTGAGGTAAAAGTCAGCATTGTTCTGCAAAGAGAATTTATTTCTTAATTCCTTCACGCCCTCTCTCACTCTCTCTTTGTCTCTCTCTGTCCCAGTCTCTCTCCCTGCCTTCCTCTGGGAATACCACAGAATCTTGCAAAAGAAAGTGAGAACAGCTTGATGCTTGATCTCTGGACGCAAATAGACATATTTTTGCATTTTTACTGTATCAGGAATGTGTCCAGCCTGTATATGGTCTGTGTGTCTGTAGAACAGCCTAACTTTAGGTTCTACAATAAGCGATTATTTCTGTCCACTCACTCACTCTCCCCTGTATCCCTCCCTCTCCTCTCTCTCTCTCTTTCCTCAGTCTTACCCGTTTGAGGCTGCCTCTCTGAGCTGGTTTTGTAGGGGGAGTGGGCCCCCCCACAGGATTCTGTACAGGAAGGGGAGGGGGGAAATCTGGATTCTCTTCAAATTCTAAAAGCACAAAAACACAGAATCTTTAAAACACACACGCACAACAAACACACACTACAAACACACAGAAAAACATAGGATAGCTTGGCAACACCCACACAGAATGGGACACACTCCTAAGTGATGAAGAAATGATAAGCATAGTTTCTCTCCATAGAAACTTAAGGCAGGTCAGTTGTCTGTGAAGGAGAACTGACACAGCGCTTTGAGAGTTCTTCAGAATAATTGTCATAGAGACACTCACGTTTCTCAGATTTGCTGGGAACTCTGATCACTGTGGGCCTCCTGGCAACACTCTGCCGACTGAGGCTTGGTCCTGCTCCCCGAGGAGGCAGTGTGGGAGTCGGAACTGAGGATTGGGATTATACATTGAATTGGCGCGAGGTTTCATATCAGACGTGTTGAGAGATTGGACTGGAGACTAGTGACTAGGTGTCAAATAATAAACCTTATATTTGACTCACAAACTTGTCCACAAACAGAGAAACATACTAATGCTAGTCTCTATCCTGTTTTGGACACTGTATACCTGGAATCTGATTTGAAAACAAATTCTACTAATTAATATCATTTGCCACAACAAAACATATTCTGTCTGTATGGGACATAGAGAATATTTGCAGAAAATGGGCAGACATGTCTATCATGAACTGTCAATGTGCCATGCTTAAACAAGGAACATCAGATTCAATGGTACTAAAGAAAGTCTGCTTACTGTTGGGTGTATCCGTATACTCGTTCTCTACCCTGGTTGAAGGTGATGTGGAGGGCAGGGAGGTGGAGTTGTGGTTATTGTAGTTCAGCAGATCTTTGCTGGGTTTCAGTGGCGTTGGGGGCCCTTTGATCACAGGGTCTTCCTCACTGACATTCTTGGTTCTGACTAGAGAAGGTCGTGATGGGGGAATGAGAGGGACTTTCACAGGGGGTTGAGACGTCGATGGCTCTCGGGACATAACAGAGGGTTTCCTAGGGAGCTGAGATGGAGCGGGTTTTGGCAGCTGAGGTGGAGAAGGTTTTGGCAGCGGAGGTGGAGCAGCTTTTGGGAGGGAATTGACCACAGGTGTTGTGAAGGGATTAGCCGCAGGAGCCTGGAAAGGGTCAGCAGTAAATGCTGAGAAGGGGTTGGGGTCGGGGTCATTATTTGGAACAGAACTGCAGGGTGATGTTGGGTCAGGTTCGTCCTGCTCTGGGAAAGGATTCACCTCCTCATAGTAGTTGTCTTCTTCGACCGGCACTACCGGGGGCTTCTTGATGGAGGGCCGCGGGGCGACGGTGGGTTTGGGCGCCAGCACTGGAGGTTTGGTCAAACTGTTTCGAGGGCGTGGCGCAGGGGCGTCGCTCTGATATTCGCCGGTTTGGCTCTCAAAAGCCTGAATCCTCGCGCGGATGTTTCGGTCGCTATGAAGGGCGCTCATTGTGTCAGAGTCTTCCTCACTCGGGTCACTTTGATCTTCCTGATCTTTGTCAGGGGTAGCTTGGTCAACTTGGATATCTGTATTGAAAACATCCAAGAGTTCCTTTAGATACTTCCCCGTAGAAACTGGAGAGTTGTTTGGATTAATCACTGGAGCTCCATTTCCGCTGTCCTGCAGTCTAACTAGAGTTTGGACTTTGACCTCTGGGGTGAGGGCCGGTTTGGATTTGGATCGAGGGCGTGGAACAGGACGTGCTATCGGGACGGGATCAGTGGGGGGAGCAAAAGTGGGATCAGGCAAGGCAGGGGTTGTGTCCAGGAAGGGACTAGGGGACTCAGACAGGACTGAGGTTGATGTTGATTGGTCACTGCAGGAACGATCTAGACTGGTATTGGCTGAGGTTCGCTGACCATAAGAATCTGTGTGATCTTCAGTAGGTGTGGTGAGGACGTCCTCCGCTGGTTTAGCTAAGGCTGCTCTGGGTGCTGCCTTTGATCTGGATGATAATGACAGTCTGGGTGGCTTCTGAGGTTTTTTTGCTGACAGAGAGAAAAAAGATGAGAAATCACTTTAAATACGGTTAATGATAAAGATACGCACCCTATGATTCTTATATTTGGAGTCACGGAACATTTTAAACCTTTTAATCCAAATCAGCTATACACCGAATTTGGAGGACTTATGAACGAACTGCAATACATTCTCTTTCTTTCACAGGACTCTCCAAGTCCAGGCAATTCAGGCTTTTCCTAAGTCAACTTCTGTCCACTCCAAAGTGACCAAAACTCATCTGGTCTTGATTCATTAGCAGTTTGAGAATATCAGTGGTTTGTAATTCTGTCATCTTAGAATCACCTCCAGGGACGCTTCGCTGTGACGTGTCCGAGGATTCTTGGCCGGTGGGGTCCTCCTCTACCGACTCGGTCTGAGTAGCGATGGTCGTGGTATGGGAGCGGCGGGGAGGAGGTGTGGGCGAGGTAACCTGCTCCTGGGTCTTTTCTTTGATCACCTGCTCATAGGATGGTGGGGGCTAAGGCACGAGAGGAGGGGCACTGTTCATCACTCACGCACAAGCAACAAGGCAAGCAAACACACACACACACACACACACACTGCACGTCTGCGCTGTGCTGTATTCTCACTGCATGCTTACAGGTCAGTCCTGTGCCAGAGCTTCAGTAATACAGTGAAACTCCGTCTTACTGACACATGAGCTGATCATGATCCTAATCGACATGTTCTTATCGGTAAAAACATACAAAAGTTCCCATTTTTACAAAACCCATATAAAGTCACTGATTTACACTTGCATTTACAGTCTCGGCTGGGTCCTGAGTGAATTTCCGAGTAAACTATTTTTTAAACAGTAAAATGGAAACAGAAAATCCCTCCTAACTGTTCCCATCAAGGCGTTTTCTCAGCGATGCGTAATTGTGTTAATAATTTTTTATCTCATTCGTTCTCACGGGAGGCGGGACAAAGCAGCCTCTTTTACTCAGTAGCTTTTTAAGACACTTTTCACTTGATTAGACTGAGAAAGTCACACATTGATGTAGCAACTGTATTTCAAAATGTAAGGGACAAAAACTGAAAAATATCTGTCAACAAAAAACATGTCTGTTCAAATAACATATTAAATTACACTGCCACTTGTCTAAATGAGCCCAATTGTCAACAAGAGGAGACATTCTCTTTCACACCTCAACTCTACATTATTATTTGTAAATTATGTGAAAATGGAAAAACATTAAACTCAGTAGATTACAACAGCATTAGGATTTTCTAAGAGCAAACCCATCTGCAGGCTGGCTACACCTGCAGGTTACACAGCACTGACCATAATTACATTAATTCATATATTTATTTAAATGTATTCTTCACATACAGGTCATACAGATGACGGAGTAAGAATCTGTCCTTAGCTTAAACCCAGGTGAAATACGTTACTGTTGTTATGAAAGCTTCCATGCCAACGGTATGACATCACAGATACATTTCCGGCACAAACAGAAACATGATATTAATAACCAGCGTGCTGTCTGCATCAGCCCTGAGAACATTAGACTGAGTGAGGTTTAGTGTTAAGTGTTAGTCATTCCAACACAGGAACAAGACAAAAACAAACACATCGCAAGCACTGAGGTCACAGAGTTGCCAGAGAAACCGATCAGAATTAGTCTACCAATCACAGCAGCTTTGCGAGAGTTGTTCTTCACTGGAAACGTCCAAAAACGTTACTCGAAAGTTACTCCACGTACATAAGGATCTACAGTGTTTCAGTTACTAGCGAGATAACAGTTCTTGTGCTGAAAAGCTCTTGAATAATCTGAATTCACACTCAGTGTAACCCTGACAAATTTGCTGTGAAGTGTCAGTGATGTGTTTGGTCTCCAAGTGTTTAATAAATGTTACCTCAGCAGTGGTTGCGTTCCTCCCGCCCCACTGAAACTGGGAGGAATCAGGGGGAGGCAGGAACGTCCCAGGAGTTCCAGTAAACCCAGTAAGCCACGAGTTTGACGGCAGTGGCTCTGCTGATAGGATGGTTATCTCTGGACGTCTGAAACACAAGCAGTTTCGTCACAAATGTAGACATTACAGAAGCAGATCCTGACCCTTGAATGACACCCATTACTCAAGATGTAACAGAGAATTTCAGATGCAGATGAACTCCTTTTGTACATGAAATTTCAATTCCAAACTTCAAATTTCAAATTCAACTTCAAATGTCATACGAGTCTCATTAGGTTTTTATTCAGCTGGGCCAAATGTGTGGGTTGTATCTGAAAGAATTATGGCATTTACAGAAACCACTGTAAGCCTCTTGATTTGTTCATCTGCCTTTAAGAACGAGTTTTTCTCCTTTTTAAAAAATTTCATGATTCAAGTACCTCCTGTCTCTCGTGCAGTCGATGTGAGAATGTGCTCTCGCAGAAGCTGCATCAACAAAAAAAAATTATTCCCATCAAAATTTACTAATCTGATCAATTAAAATACAGTCAAATGTCTCTCTCTCACACACACACACACATTTAAATACGTTGGTTCATTTATAGACTATATTCATTTGTATTCTACAAAGTAACAGTGCTAATGGTTAATGCTAAAAAATTACCAATTTACATCCACAGCCACAACCCACAGCTGATCTTGGATCAGAATTTGTGCAGAACTTGGGCCGATCGACAAACCCACAACCTAAAGTGATTAGTGGAACATTACACATTAAAGTTTTGACATACTGCTCAGCTGGGAGGTTTGATCAGAGCCAAAGAAAGCCAGACTTACTCCTTTTGAACGCAGCTCTGAGGGACGACAGAGGGCCTTGACTGGAAAACAGATGAGGGTAAAATTTAAACCAAAATGAGTTTACAGGGCTGACACTACTCAAAGCCCAGCCCATACCAGCAGTGAGAGATTCTGCTGGCGTCTGTCAAGACTGAAAAGTCCTGTACACATAATTAATACAGCTTTGTTTACACCGCCCGCAGCAGATGTGCCCCCAACTGCAGCGATCGATGAACGAACCAATGTGTTATTCCCCTTACATTTGAGGAATTCGTAGCACAGAATTTCTACATGATTCACAAACTCAGTCCTCCATGAACTTTCACGCCAGAACTGCAATGACAGCAGAAAGCTAGTTGAGTGACCTGTAGTGATTAGTTTAAACATGAACGGACAAAAACTCTTTCCTCATCGCTGAGTGTTTTTCCACTGAGGAGAGCCACAGCGTTCTGCATCCACTGGTCCCAGAACTGCTTCACAGAACAGATGGTTCTAATCAGCCCAGACCTTCACACACCCGAAAACAGTTTTCCTCATGTCATCTGAGGACAGCCATGGTAATGAAAAAAAAACCTCTGCAAAGTACTAAATAACACCATTCACAGAATCAAACGATACTTAACCTACAATTACCTGACCTGCCTTAAGTTTACACAAAATTTCCTTCAGATACATGTAAAGACATGCAGGAAAAGAGAGACTGTTACCTCTCTCTTTTGTCCGACAATAAAGTGAAATGGACAGAATGTCCTGGACACGTCATAAGATGGATCCAAATTCATTCTCTCTGTGCTTTTCAGTGACACTGCCACGTCCTCTGATCTCTTACGGCTGATACAGCCCTTAAAAGCCCTGAACTCTTAAACTCTTAAAGAGAAACGTGATCCTGATTCAGTGTCTCTGGGGCAAACACCAGTGATACACGTGTTTCTTTTTAAATCTCGTCCCTGAGGCTACGAATCCTCACGACAAACTAACCACCAGAGGCAACTAACAAGTACAAAGTACCAAGTTTCTTCTCTCTGAAAATAAAAAAAACAATCAAAGACAAACATTGTTGAAATCATACAAAACTATAATAAGCAGCCTATTAGAGCTATCTTCAGAGTTACCTGTTGTAATCAGCAAACAATGCCTCACCCTGTAACATGCCGTGCTAACCCAGACTGAAGCCACTCAGACTCAGGGCGCCGCGTTCACCTGATTCTGGCATCTCCACTGCAGCTAGCATGAGGCTCTTTGGCCACGCGGGGTAACAGGCTACACAGCCAAAGTGCCGTCAGACTCGGCGAGAGAAGGCTAGGCTAACGTTCTTGCTAGTACTCATTTCAAGTTTCAATATGTGAAACAGCTGGAGGAACTGGAGACAGCCAGATTTACGCCCCCTTCTTCAAGAGTGGCTAATTAGACCCGCGGAAACATCGCTTAGCTAAGCAACAGACAAGCACAAACATCCATTATGCTTGTCAGGGACTGATTTCAGTGTGGATAAAATGCTTTGATTTCGGTGAAGAGCCTGATTTGATTGGCAGAAGCAGAGTGTCAGTCTTTTTTTGTAATCACCTTTCATTGTCATACAGTTTCACCACAGCAAAGTTAAACTCAAATTTGAGTGGTGTGTTCTAGCCTGCTGAATTCACACTATCAACAATCTTAACTGGTATTGGAGCTTCCCATAGAAACCAGTAAACCTTGTATAACGCTTTTTTTTCCCCCACTTCTGTCCATACCATCCCAGTGTTGTGAATGGAACAGATGTGACAGCTGTGATTGTAGCCTGCTCTCCAACTGGCAAGTCACATGCTCTCTAAATGAGAACTGACATTGCACCATTTCAACTGAAGTGTAAAGGCAGGTCATGTTTAACATAACATTAAACACAGGCCTCATCAGTAGAACTGTATCAGTGGCACTTTCCACTGTGAGTCAGGGACAGTCACAAAAGTCACAAAAACAGAGATAAAACATAGAGAAAGTTGGCATATTTCAGTACAAAGGTCTTACCTTGAAGGAGAACACTCTGGCTTTCTTCTCTCTGAGCAAGACAGACAGACCGACAGGGAGAGAGAAGGAGAGAGAGCGAGAGATGGTGAGTCAGGAATCCCAAATTCCCTGAAGATTTCACTCAGATGTACAGTAGACGTGTATCGGCATGGGCACAGATGTTTAGTTGAGCAGTTGAAACATTTCTTGAAAAGAAATGGAAAGATTTTTTCTACGTTTCACTGCTACAGAACTGGAGGAACGAGCATCACTGGCATCCCCAGCACGGCTGGTTCATTAAAGAAGAGCATTCTTGATAAACCTGTCATAACCCGGCAGTATTTCAAACATGGCTGACGACCGCATTTAAACCCAGCACAACCTGTCCCCACACATCACACCAATTCAGTTTTCCCCCATTCTACCGAAGAAATGCGTTTGAGTAGCAGAGCGCTAAGGTAGAATTGTTTGTTCAGCTTGGACATTCAGCTCATGAGAGAACGAGAGAAATGATGCCGGACTGAACTGGAGAAGGGAGCATTTAGGGAAAGGAATTTTTTCCTCGCGTTTGACTACAGATAAGAGTGATCCTGGGTATGAGGTGTGTCGGTCATTATCTTCAGTTCCATGTCAGGGTTAGGGTTAGGGTCAGGTCATTATCTTGTTATTTGATGTTCTCAAATTATTCATCTTTACAAAGCAGAATTTGAAATGTAATGTAACTGGTTTATTCTTCATATCCTGACCAACATTCACCACCTGACTTCAGTTCCATGTCGCAGTGTTTCGTTTATAGGTATTGGAAAAATTGTTATTGTGAGGAAGATTTAACTCCATTCAAAGTTAAAATTTACATATATTTAGAAACAGACTAGTTTTCTTTGATCATCTTCGCTTGGTTTTAGAAAACAAATCAAATCTGTGAGTGTGAAGTTTCAGACAGACATTACACCCACATGGTCAGTATAGTCTCCATCGAAATCCACTGACCATGACGTCACCTCAGCTACTGCTGACAGCCCATGTTCACAGCACGTCATTCAGACTTACGATCGAACCATACAGAACCAGCAGTACTGTCAAACGATCGAACCATACAGAACCAGCAGTACTGTCAAACGATCGAACCATACAGAACCAGCAGTACTGTCAAACGATCGAACCATACAGAACCAGCAGTACTGTCAAACGACTGAACCATACAGAACCAGCAGTACTGTCAAACGAAGAGAAGATGAAATAAAAGATGAAGTGAAAGGGAAACGGGGATTATGGCAGGTGCAGCTCAGGTGATCACCTGAAACCTGAGGGTCTGTGCGTTAAACGTACACACCTGGTGTATCTGTTTACCTGAGTTACACCGATAGGTCACGGACAACACTTGGACCTCATAGTCCTGTACTGTCACTCAGTGAGTTAAAATTCAACCAGGCATCTGAAGAGGAAGCAGCCATGTCTTCAGAACAATAAACCCTCAGAGAACAGCACACTACAGAATGAAACATGCATTACCAGCTTAAGATCAGATCCATTCAGCCTCTGATCACCGTTCAAAGTCCTCTGCTCACAACCGTGAAAGCAGACCTATCAAATGAACTGTAAAGCATGAGACGACCGTCAGCCAGTCAAATGAGTTCCTACCTGCTCAGTTCCACAATTAAAGGTTCAGTTCCCACTGAAACCTGCTGATAGTCCCTCTTGTCTGATGTTGTGTGTGTGTGAGAGAGAGAGAGAATGAGTTTGTGTCAGTGTAAGATGCAGCTCTCTCTGTCTGTCTCTCTCTCTCTCTCTTTCTCTCTCTGTCTCTTTCTCTTTCTGGCCAGTGTGTTGACATGGCTGAGCTGGTCTTCTGGAATGCGGTCTATCAGGAAGTTTGGCTGTCACTGCTGCCACAAGCATGCTCAAATACTAACCTCATTTCTGATGGTCTAAAAATAAAACTGTTTCCTATGATTCCCTTCTCTCTGTTTGTAACTGCCTAAACTGCAGTATTTATGAATGTCCATGTTAAAAAGGTCAGACTTTATTAAACACACTCTGATTACAAACCTATCTGTACTGTTTTGTCATCTCTGTGTATTGGCAGGAAACAGAGGCGGGACAAATTTCCATGCCTATCTCTGGGAACAGAAGGCATTGTCAGCCGTAGCCCTGATCCAAAGCAAACTCACTCAGTCATAACCCTGCTCTAAACCAGACCTTGTCTGACAGAGAAAAAATGCAAAGGACCTAAACCAGACCTAGTCTGACAGAGAAAAAAACACAGGCTCTAAACCAGACCTAGTCTAACAGAGAAAAGACACAGGACCTAAACCAGACCTAGTCTGACAGAGAAAAGACTCAGGCCCTAAACCAGACCTAGTCTGACAGAGAAAAAAACACAGGACCTAAACCAGACCTAGTCTGACAGAGAAAAGACTCAGGCTCTAAACCAGACCTAGTCTAACAGAGAAAAGACTCAGGCCCTAAACCAGACCTAGCCTGACAGAGAAAAAAACACAGAACCTAAACCAGACCTAGTCTAACAGAGAAAAGACTCAGGCCCTAAACCAGACCTAGCCTGACAGAGAAAAAACACAGGACCTAAACCAGACCTAGTCTAACAGAGAAAAAAACACAGGACCTAAACCAGACCTAGTCTGACAGAGAAAAAAACACAGGCTCTAAACCAGACCTAGTCTAACAGAGAAAAGACTCAGGACCTAAACCAGACCTAGTCTGACAGAGAAAAAAACACAGGCTCTAAACCAGACCTAGTCTGACAGAAAAAACACAGGACCTAAACCAGACCTAGTCTGACAGAGAAAAAAACACAGGCTCTAAACCAGACCTAGTCTAACAGAGAAGAGACTCAGGCCCTAAACCAGACCTAGTCTGACAGAGAAAAAACACAGGCTCTAAACCAGACCTAGTCTGACAGAGAAAAAACACAGGCTCTAAACCAGACCTAGTCTAACAGAGAAAAGACTCAGGCCCTAAACCAGACCTAGCCTGACAGAGAAAAAAACACAGGACCTAAACCAGACCTAGTCTAACAGAGAAAAAACACAGAACCTAAACCAGACCTAGTCTGACAGAGAAAAAACACAGGACCTAAACCAGACCTAGTCTAACAGAGAAAAGACTCAGGCCCTAAACCAGACCTAGCCTGACAGAGAAAAAAACACAGGACCTAAACCAGACCTAGTCTGACAGAGAAAAGACTCAGGCTCTAAACCAGACCTAGTCTAACAGAGAAAAGACTCAGGCCCTAAACCAGACCTAGCCTGACAGAGAAAAAACACAGGACCTAAACCAGACCTAGTCTAACAGAGAAAAAAACACAGGACCTAAACCAGACCAAGTCTGACAGAGAAAAAAACACAGGACCTAAACCAGACCTAGTCTAACAGAGAAAAGACTCAGGCCCTAAACCAGACCTAGCCTGACAGAGAAAAAACACAGGACCTAAACCAGACCTAGTCTAACAGAGAAAAAACACAGGACCTAAACCAGACCTAGTCTGACAGAGAAAAAAACACAGGCTCTAAACCAGACCTAGTCTGACAGAGAAAAGACTCAGGCCCTAAACCAGACCTAGTCTAACAGAGAAAAGACTCAGGGTCTGCTTGCTATTCTCAGTCAAATGTTCTGAGACCTTTCACTCATTTTGAACAGTTTATCATTATACTTGCACAGACAGCATAAACTGGATCCAGTGAGCTGTAGTTTTCTGTATTACTGCTGTTTCTGTTGGGTCTGTTTGTCACAGATTCACACACATAGGACACTCATTACCATGTAAAGCTGTGGATTCATTATACTTAGCATAGGAAATATGGCCCAGGACCTGATCTCTGCTAATGTGTTTATTCACTACAGTGCCCCCCCCCCCCCCCCCCCCCCCCACACACACACACACACATACAAACGCCAAACGAACGCGTACGACCCCCCCCCCCCCCAATCATGCCTCACTCATCCTGATCATCTTTGTCAAGAAGAGGGAAAGATAATAATGGACAGAGCCAAAAGAGTCAGAAATCTTTAGTGTATTCAGCCAGTGAACGAAAGAGTGTGTGTGTGTGTGTGTGTGTGTGTGACAGAGAGAGAGAGAGAGTCTCAAATACAAAGACCTAAGATTCAAATACATTTATAGTAAGTGTAGACCAGTATCTCTGGCATTGTGTGTGTGTGTGTGTTGTGTGTATGTGTGCGTTTTGGTGTGATTACAGAGGAGAATGTAAACATCTTTCTTTCAACCCCATATATTTAAAAGGTTTGCTTAGAGTTTAATAACTCTCTCTCTGTCTCTCATTCATTAGGACTAACGTATCTTGAAGTCGTGATGTTTTTTTCACAGGGATTATTATCAGAGTTTTGAAACGTCACTCTCACTAATATAGAAGCACAAAATGTCAACAGAGCACAGAATGTCAACAGAGCACAGAATGTCAACAGAGCACATTTGCCTCTTTCAGACAGTTTGGGTCTTGGAGAAATGATCCAGCACACAATATTAATATCCCAGTGCAGCTGAACTCACTAAAGCTGCTCTCAATGAAATGAAAACAAGATTACAGATAATTCAGTATTTTTTGTCGTTTTATTCTTTCTCTGCCTAATTTGATCACTATCTTGTTTATGGCAGGACACTACTCCCATTACTTATGTCATCTATTTCTACAGAAAAAACCTCTGTGATTCTTGTGTCCAAAAAACCAAATCTGCATCAGTATTTGGATTTATTAAAACCTCGCCTGGGCTGGGAATTCGTCCACGGACAGAGGAATATTTTAACAGCCGTCTCCATCACCTCCGTCTCTCAAACCAGTCTGAGGCCAGAGGGCTCCAGCCTCTCTCTCAGCCAGTCCAGGAGAGAGCAGCCCAGCCAGCCAAGAGTACACACACCTGTCAAGGTTCAGGGCGAGGGTCAAACAGATGTCTGCTGTGTTAAGGGTTTTTGAACATACAGCGGAACGGTTCACTGAAGAGACAGTTTAGACCAAATCTGAGAATGGATGACTAGTCCTGAACCCAAACACACGGACCTGCACACACACGTCTGTTCATCACCCCTGAGTAATATGGCATTCTCGCCTGATGTGGATGACTCTCTCTGTCTCTCTCTCTCTCTCTGTCTGTCTGTCTCTCTCTGTCTTTACCAGACTCCAGATAGTTAGTGAATAATTAAGACTGTGTCTCTTTCAAACATACTGCTTGAAAACTAAAACAGAACAGACTGTGGGTTCTGAATTAAACATTACTCAATCTGGGTGGACATTTGTCTGTGTCCTTACTATTATGTGGCATTTGTTTACAAGTGACAGATTTCTCTATGAATATCTGATTGAGTCTGTTGATAAGGATATGTAAACATGTGTCATACAGGCGGAATCGCGGCGTGATAAGAGAACGAGGCATGTGTTTCTGACTGAGAGGGGTTGCGTTCACGTGCTGCTGAGAATGATCTACGTTAACCCCTTAAAAAACAGCTGCTGAGAAATCACACGCCTGAACAAACACACTCTCTCTGACCGTTTCTCTCCATATCACTCTCTCTCTCTCTTTCCACGTCCACCCCCGCCGCTCTCTAGTGACTGGGTGTGGTTGTAGTTAGACTTTCCCAAATGAATGGATTCACAGAACAAACAGGTGTAAACCATTGGAACCATTGTAGGTGGCCTGGGAGGGTCTCTCTCTCTCTGTGTTGTATGTTTACCACCGGGAAGGGACGAAAGGACCAACAGTTTGCATGTACCGTGAGTCCCACTGAAAATCACCCATTCGTAAAATATCATGTTTTCCAAATAAATTCACCTCAGACGAAAAATCTGGAGTGTTTGTAGAAGTCCAGCTAACGGTGTGTAAAGTTTTATCAGTGGTGAGTGAACGCACTGCGCCCGTGGCTGTTTGTTTCATTCAGAGTAAAGCTATAGACACGTAGCGGCGTGCGTCAAACACTAAACACTAAAAACACTTTGTCAAGAGGAGAGCAAGTATCCGCCTGTGATGATGATTCTCTCCTTAGACGTTTCTCCACATAATTCTTTTACGCAGTGAAACCAAACCCCTCTCCATAGAAAGCCAGTGCGCTGTGGCCCCAGTCATAAAAGAGTTTTGAACAGGTTAGAAAACAGATGCTGGTTCCAGACACGGATAAAATTCAAATCCCCTGACTCAGGCTTTCTCACTGCGCGTGAAGAGCCGCTCCACACAGATTTGGCAGAAGCAGGATGGCTAAATGGAAGGCTACGCTGACCCCAATGAAATCTACCTCACACCGCATTCTACCAGAACAAAACAGCCGGTAACAGTCGCGTAAATTTAATAACGAAGGGTAAAAGCCTCGAAATGTATGGCAGACAATGAACGAGACATTACGAATGGGCAAACAGATGACGCGGCACATGTGAAATTTAAACAGGCTCTGACAAGCTGAACACGCCGTCTTCTCTCGTCAGCCACTTCTCACCTGTTCCAGCCTAGCGGGATGGAAATATGACCCCTCACATGCATGTCGTCCTGCTTTTCCCTCCCTACACTGCACACGCATCGATTTTACACTCAAAATGTTGGTCATCCCCTCTGGAATTTTCCACACCATTCATTTTTGTGATTTGTATTTATTATAAACAGACAATCTCAATCTCTCTCCCTCTCTCACTCTGTGTGTGTGTGTGTGTGTGGACACTGTAACTCTATGCATTGTAGCTGTTTTATTAAAAAGCAGCAGTTACATATTAATATGGGATATAAACATTGAAAAATGTGACCATCAGCTGACCGTAGTTAATTTGTTTAATGACTCTACAACAGCTCCAAAATATATGTGCTTTTTCATTATCAGAATATAATTTATGGCGCAATTCGTGTACGTTTGCTATGTAAAGTTATCAGCAAAGAACTTCAAAGAGACCTCTCTTGAAGTACTATAGACGAGAAACCGTTAAAAGTGCGGCAGACGACACGAGATAAAACATTACTGACGGATCCACTGAGTAGGAGTAGGCTGTAGGCACTGTTTAAATTCTACCTGACGTAAACACAGAGATCAACTTTGACAACTGCACCACTCTTACCTGAAACGGAATTTCGGTTCCGTAAAACACCGACACTTCCAAATTCCTCCCGCTCTTCGTCTCGTTTAGCCTCGGCCATCAGGTATTCTATCTAAAAACCGGGTTTGTCTAAAAACAGTTGGGACTAAGCAAAAAACAATACACGTTGTTTGGTGGGATTCTTGAAGACTACGTAGAGCGAAAAGGATCCAGCGCGAAACAAGTCTGATGCCACTGGGGGAAAACGCACTTCTCGTCAAAAAAATAAAAAACGGAACCAAGCTACTGGTGGTCACTATTACTATCCACTAACACGATTTGTTTAAGTGCGTTGGGCTTCGGATAAAAGTTCGGACGAGGAAGCCGCGGACACCATGACAGACCCGTGTGGTGTGTGATGCTCTCTGTGAGAGACTGCAGGCTGAAGGCAGCGGGCAGTGCTTTGGCACTTGACCGGAAATTTACTTTTTTTCTCTGCCACATGCCTATTCAGCAAAATCAAATATGCGGGAAGCGCCAGTATGTACGAACAATAAGTAGGTCAACAGTGTAAAATATCTTTACCTAAAACGGTCCGTCACATGCACAACAGTGTTTTCCCTTTATATTTAACGCCCATCATCCCTAAATAAGTATCAGCTTCGGATAAAAAAAAGTTCAAAATGACTTAAAGACACTTTATTACTCCGTGACTGACCATTCAGTATTTTTTTTTTTTTTAAACAAAAAACAAACTTCGGTGTTGCTGTAAACAGTATTTCAATGACCCACCGACATAGATAAATTCTGTCAGATCTCTCCCACCCCTACCCCCAACATGAGGCTACAGAAAAAACGAGGGAGGGTAGAACTCTTTTTTCTTAGAGGGTGAGACCGAGTGAAATTCTGCGACAGCTCGGAGGTATTTCTGCACAAGACAAAAATTCTCTTTGGGACTGGAGGCGCCTTTGTAACAGGAGCACTTATTCTGGACAAAAGGATGAACTTCTTTTCTTTTTAACAACGTGAATTACAGAGTGACACTTGTCTTATAAAGGAACCATTTCGTTCTTCCTGCTCGTGCAAGAAAACACAGTAATTTACATTTATAAAAATCCAGGTTAAAGGACATTTGACCTGTAGTGATTTAGCAGCAGTGAATCTACACACGCTGTTTGTATTGCTCCGTGACCAGGGAGCACAGACATCATCGTCTGTTCTGAATGTTTAAGGCAAGAGTGGACCCCTGTCACTGCCTTTACATACGCTGCATGCTGTAGAACGCATTATACGCATAAGACGGAGGAGAAGGTTGAAAATCTCCATTATTAGGCTATTTATAATATTTAGTTCTCAAAACTGGGTAAAGAAACTATAAAAAAAAAGGTTTCAAAAAACCGCATCTGCTCTCTGCCATTAGTTTTAAATTATGCCCCCGGTCACCAGATTTAACTATTCAATCACCTCGTTTGAGACAAGATCGAGACGACATTTTTATGCTTTCGGGGCGTAAAGATGACAGATCACTAAACTGGCTGTAGAGCCCGGGCCGGTACAGAAGATTGGGAAGATATGGCTTATTTCCTCCAGAAGATGGCGCCATTGTTCCAAGGGAGCGCTCTGGTCCTACTCTCTCTGTTGAGATAGGGTATATTCTCGCTCTTCCTGTCAGTTCAAATAAATATCTTGTTTTTATGTAGACCATTTGGGAAGACATACGCCTAATTGAAGTCAGTCAAAAAATGGCGGTACTTGTCGTTTCTTTATTGAATGTTGGCGCGGGTAGGTATAGTCCGTTATATTCAAATATTCAAGTCCAGTCTTTCAGGTCGCACCAAACATCATGTGAGTGAAAATACTGCAATCCGGCCAAATAATGAACAGCACAAATCAGATTACAGTAAACCAAACATGCAAACTTGAGACTTGTAGGTGGAGGCACTGGCAGCGCTGTCGTCATAGCGACCCTGCGGTGGGAGGGGCCTGTAGGACAGGCTTACCTTTCAGGTGACCGAGCGATGTGGCCGGAGTAACCTGAAACCTACGTCGTGTGGTTTTGAAAGGCACTATTTTTAAATGAATTGACAAAACATTTCTGTAGTAACCATCAGGTTTACACCACTAGAGCCGATCAGTTGCGCAAGGAACTGATAAGCTCTTCGGAAATTCGACTTTAGTAACGGGAATCTCTTCCACCCAGCAAAGGTTCTGCCTCGGCAGTTGGAGAGCTGAACCGTATCTCAAACCGAAGTTTGACATTCTGCAGTGAGGTGAGGAATATTTTTGCATTAACGCTGTAGTACGGCACGTAGAGTCTCTGACTTTCGAGCACCGTTGTCAAAGGCTACTTTATTAAAGGAACCCTGATTTAATCAGTCGCAGCCAAACAATTAATAACGTCAGTTACTTAAAGTTTGTGTTCTTGCTGTGTTTAGTAGATTGTGTACAGTCACTGGCACTAGGCATATAATGCGTGTTCTCTGTGCATGTTCCCAGTTTGAACGGCAGGAAACAGTAGCCGCTGGGTGATAATCGGTACCAGCGTCAGTCAAGACACGCAGGGAATGTGGCATTTAAACAAATCGCGTCTCGATGTGAGAGGCACTTGAAAAATGAGATTAGTCTTTTTTCAGAGTGCTACACGCTGAGGCAGCAGTTCTGTACACCTTTCACAGAACTGCGAGAGAGGTTTTTGTCAGAACTAATAAGACCTGAAAGTTCGGTCGGGGTTCGCTCAGTCTGCTCTGTCATATGACCCGGTCCGCTTGGGTTATGTTAGTTCTAGTACTGCTGGGTTGTTTGGTTCGTGACAGCTAGCCATAGTGTAAAATTAGTGCTATTAGAATTACTCGCTTTACTGTTCAGCGTCTTTTTTTCCGGGTGACCTTGGCCGCTAATCTTAGCTGACTAAATAAGTGAAACTGTGATACGGACCTTGTCCAGGATTCGTGTGATGTTTGTGTGGCGTTGAGTCGGTACAGCGAGCACTGGTAGCGCTGGAGACCAGTGTGACAGTGAAAGACACAAGGGAAAAGAGACACACAGTAGTACTGGGACAGGACTCATTCACACATACAGATTTTCACTCAGATCTGAAAGCATTGTTGTGGTTATAATCTCATTTCATCTGGCTCAGAGACTCCAGTGTGACTGTTTTCAAGTCATGGTTTGATCAGTGTATGTGGTCAAAGATCACAGACAGAAACTATTCAAAAACTCGGTATCATGTGTTATTTGATATATAAAGGTTCATTAGCAGCCATGGGTGAGCAGAGTGTGAAGTGTTAGACGGTGGGAAGACTGAATTCAGATCCTAGAAAAGAGTCTTGTTTAGGTGCAGACAAAGCTGTGTTTTGCTGAGCCTAACTTGAGGAAACAGAGCGTCGTTTCGTCACCGACGTTTGATCACTGCTGTATGTGTTTATTACTGTTATATGAGTTACGCTGATAAAACCGAGATCAACAAGTTAATATTGACAGGTTTGTAAAACAATCGTTAGGCTACATGCTGCGTGAGCAGGTTGTTATTGCTACTAAAATATCACAACTTTCCAACAAATGCCTGGACTAGCATCCAGTGATTGTAAACAGATCTGACTTACACAGGTACTGCAAACCTGTTTACCACCTGTGGTGTGTGCGCGTGCGTGTGCGCGTGCGTTTGTGTGCGTGTGTTTGTGTTTGTGTGTGTACGTGTGTGCGTGTGTGTTTGTGTGCGTGTGTGTTTGTGTGTGCGTGTGTGCGTGTGTGTGTGTGCGTGTGTGTGTGTTTGTGTGTGCGTGTTTGTGTGTGTGCGTGTGTGCGTGTGTTTGTGTGTGTGTGTTTGTGTTTGTATGTGCGTGTGTGCGTCTGTGTTTGTGTGTGCGTGTGTTTGTGTCCGTGTGCGTGTGTGTTTGTGTTTGTGTGTGTGCGTGTGTTTGTGTGTGCGCGTGTGTTTGTGTGTGCGCGTGTGTTTGTGTGTGTGTGTGTGCGTGTGTGTGTGTGTGTGCGTGTGTGTTTGTGTGTGCGTGTGTTTTTGTGTGTGCGCGTGTGTTTGTGTGTGCGTGTGTGTTTGTGTGTGTTTGTGTGTGCGCGTGTGTTTGTGTGTGCGCGTGTGTTTGTGTGTGCGCGTGTGTTTGTGTGTGCGCGTGTGTGTGCGTGTGTTTGTGTGTGTGTGCGTGTGTGTTTGTGTGTGCGTGTGTGTTTGTGTGTGTTTGTGTGTGTGTGTGCGTGTGTGTTTGTGTGTGTGCGTGTGTGTTTGTGTGTGTGCGTGTGTGTATGTGTGTGCGTGTGTGTTTGTGTGTTTGTGTGTGCGTGTGTGTTTGTGTGTGCGCGTGTGTTTGTGTGTGCACGTGTGTGTGCGCGTGTGTGTGTGTGTGCGTGTGTGTTTGTGTGTTTGTGTGTGTGCGTGTGTTTGTGTGTGTGTGTGTTTGTGTCTGTGTTTGTGTGTCTGTGTGTTTGTGTGTGTGTGTGTGTGTGTGTGTGTGCGTGTGTGAGAGAGAGAGGGAGAGGGGAAACGTGGGTTATGTGTTGAAAGAGGCTGGGTCTGGTGCAGTAGATGTTTTTTTGTAATCAGGTTACAGCAGTGTGATCCTGATCCTTTTCTCACGGATTCACATCTATATTTGATGCCTGTCCATGTTTTATTTAAAAAGCCCTTGGCTCTGCTGTTCACGCGGCTGAGATTGCTTTTGTTTCTTCTCCGCTGTGTTTATTAGGGCTGAACAAAATTAGCGTCAGAATGTTTAAAATTCAAACTATGTTTTCTTTTCCTTCCTCTTCGGTTCTTGGCTTGTTTGCAACCAGTGTTGTTTATATGCGTCAAAAGATGCAGTAATAACTGGTTCCGCAAATTGATTTCAGTTTAAATCAGTTTTAATAAGACAAAAGGGTCTTTTTAACTGTCAGTAAGACTCATTCTCTTTAAAAGTCCTGTTTTTTTTCTTTTTGAATCTTTGCACTGTCTGTTGAGCAGGGCTATGGGACTCAGAGGCCCGTGTTTCCACTGACTGTTCGCACTGACTGTTCGCACTGACTGTTCGCACTGACTGTTCACACTGACTGTTCACACTGACTGTTCGGATTGACTGTTCGGATTGACTGTTTGTACTGACTGTTCGCACTGACTGTTCGCACTGACTGTTCGTACTGACTGTTCACACTGACTGTTCACACTGACTGTTCACACTGACTGTTCGGATTGACTGTTCGGATTGACTGTTTGCACTGACTGTTTGCACTGACTGTTTGCACTGACTGTTCATACTGACTGTTCGCACTGACTGTTCATACTGTGGGAACTCAGCTGTCTCTCAGCACAATGTCTGAACTGAGCTGACAAGTCAACTTTTACACAGTCCCACAAAAAACAGCCTGTTTTTTCCCAGTAAAGTAGCATGTGACCCAGTAAACTGCGGTAATTCTCCCAGAATCCGTCTGAAATTATTCAAATGACCTGATTCCATGAAACTTTCAGGAAATATTTAGTTTAGTTTCTTTTCTTTTTTTTTTTCAACTGGAAGGCACTGCATACAGACCCAGTCATTCTAGTCTACCTCCCCCTCCTTGTGTAGATGTATCAATATGAACGGTGATAGACGCATATATATGTCAGGCCTTGTGTAGATGTATGGGTATGAACGGTGATAGACGCATATATATGTCAGGCCTTGTGTAGATGTATCAATATGAACGGTGATAGACGCATATATATGTCAGGCCTTGTGTAGATGTATCGGTATGAACGGTGATAGATGCATATATATGTCAGGCCTTGTGTAGATGTATGGATATGAACAGTGATAGACGCATATATATGTCAGGCCTTGTGTAGATGTATGGATATGAACGGTGATAGACGCATATATATGTCAGGCCTTGTGTAGATGTATCGGTATGAACGGTGATAGATGCATATATATGTCAGGCCTTGTGTAGATGTATCGGTATGAACGGTGATAGACGCATATATATGTCAGGCCTTGGTCTGTGTGAACTCTTAAGACAGTCTTTGACATTCTCTCCAGTTTTGTATACAGTTTATTTACCGCAAAAGTTTTCACTGTCAGTCAGATTAGAGACCGTGACTCACCCATCACCCATGCTGTCCTGCGCTGGGAGAGCAGAATGGATAAAAGAGTGTATGGATGAAAGGGTGAATGGACGAAAGGGTGAATGGACGAAAGGGTGAATGGATGAAAGAGTGAATGGACGAAAGGGTGAATGGACGAAAGGGTGAATGGATGACAGGGTGAATGGTTGAAAGGGTGAATGGACGACAGGGTGAATGGACGACAGGGTGAATGGATGAAAGGGTGAATGGATGAAAGGGTGAATGGATGAAAGGGTGAATGGACGACAGGGTGAATGGATGAAAGGGTGAATGGATGAAAGGGTGAATGGATGACAGGGTGAATGGTTGAAAGGGTGAATGGACGACAGGGTGAATGGATGAAAGGGTGAATGGATGAAAGGGTGAATGGACGACAGGGTGAATGGACGAAAGGGTGAATGGATGACAGGGTGAATGGATGACAGGGTGAATGGATGACAGGGTGAATGGATGAAAGGGTGAACGGATGAAAGGGTGTGGTTGGCGCTGTGTTGTTTTGTTAGGACAGGTGTGTGTTGAGTCTGACCCTGTTTGCCACAGTCTTCTCAGTGCTGTGTTGTGTCTCCTGCACTGTGTTTGTCTCGAGGGTGAATAACCATAGTTTCCTCTCCTGCCCCCTGTCCCTCAGGAGGACAAATCACAAACGCATTTTTAAAAAACACAGAGGTAATGTCTACCTGTCGCCATAGCGATGCAGTAATGTTTATCGAGAGGAGGAGCGCAGAGATAACTCCCCTGCTCCCATCCAAAGAGGAAACTGTTTTTTCACTGGTTTTCCACCAGTCAGCCCAGTTAGAGACACCCCGCTCTCCGCCCTGTGGGATCAAAGTAACAGTCATAGACTCATTCAGATCTGGTCATTGATTTTAGTCATTGTTTCTCTTATCAGACAAATAAAATATCGTCGTGTCCATAGACTTGGTCCTCCCATCCCTGTAAAATGTGCTCGTTCCCTCTTAACCCCGTCTGAACACACATTCTGTTCCATAAAACCTGCCCACTGTGGAGTTTCAGGACGTTTTACACA
>NC_044505.1:985000-992500 GCF_902362185.1 Chanos chanos
GGGACAGACACACATGTTCTGACAGCCTGGCGTCAGTGGGTGTGACAGGAGTGTTAGTTATGTTTGTCGACCAGCCTCACCCATGAGGGAGAAGAAACCCGCACGCAGACACACCCCTGAGGTCCTCGGGCGTGTTCCCGTCTCTGATTTACACCTCTTTTAACAAACATCTCATCTCTTTCAGTCTGTCTCAGTCTTTCTGTGGAACTTTATTCTCTCACAGAGAAAATGCTCTACTTCTGTTCCCCCATCCTCTCCCTGGGGCAGATGCCGCCATGTTTACAGTGGTGTAGGTTTCTCTCTCTTTCTCTCTCTCTCTCTCTCTCTCTCTCTCTCATTCTCTGTCTCTTTGGACGAGAGAGAGAGAGAGAGAGAGAGAGAGAGAGAGTAGCCTGGACTCCTTTGTAAACACAACACTTTCTGTTACAGAACCTGTCCTCAGAGCAGGTCAAACAAAAATGCTTTGAAGATACAGAGAGAGAGAGAGGGGAGAGAGAGAGAGTGAGAGAGAGAGGTTGGTGGTTTGACTGGCAGTGTGACGTCATGTCTGACAGTACAGACAGGACAATGAAACCTGTTTTTCTGTGTGTGGAGACACTGGGAGGGACATTGGCTGTGTTATTACAATTTGTCAACTGAAAACTGGTTTTAAAAGTGACACAGGCCCTGGAGTGTCTGGTTTTAAAAGGATGCCGACTCGGTGATCCTGTACTGATCTGGGATCAGTAGGAGAAGCATAGATTCCAGTTCTCTGATGCATTCTGATATAGGAGCTCTGTGAGTATCTGTGAGTGTAACATGTCCGTGAGTATCTGTGAGTGTATGTGCCCAGTCAAACACTGACTCTGCTGGGGTGTGTGTGTCTTCATGTATGTGTTTCACTCTGTGTGTGTGTGTGTGTGTGTGTGGGTGTGTGTGTGTATGTGTTTGACCCTGTGTGGGTGTGTGTCTGTGTGTGTCTGTGTGTGTGTGTGTGTGTTTGTGTGTGTGTGAGATCATTCCAAAGGGAGTGATCCTAACCCTTTATTTCCTGTTTTTAATCTGTCTCCTCAGAGGCCCTGAATAAAGATCACTGAAATTATTCTCATTAGATAACACTGTAAACACAGAGACAAGATGTCTGTACCACACACACAAACACACACACACACACACACACCCAGCCAGCCAGCAGTTCCGACCGCCGTTTGTTGATTGTAACTGAGATTTGGGTCATGTTTTCATGTAGAGAGCCTGTGTGTTCGTGATCCCAGTTTCACCAACACGGAGACTCTGAGAGGTCAGGTCATTCACACACAGCATAATTTACACCAAATGACCAGCATAATTTACACCAAATGACCAAACAGCCTTTGCACCCGCCATCCAGAACAGGTCTGTGTTTTAGTGTGACAGAGGTTCTAGAGAACGGGTCTGTATTTTAGTGTGACAGAGGTTCTAGAGAAGGGGTCTGTGTTTTAGTGCAACAGAGGTTCTAGAGAACGGGTCTGTGTTTTAGTGTGACAGAGGTTCTAGAGGACAGGTCTGTGTTTTAGTGTGACAGAGGTTCTAGAGAACAGGTCTGTGTTTTAGTGTGACAGAGGTTCTAGAGAACGGGTCTGTGTTTTAGTGCAACAGAGGTTCTAGAGAAGGGGTCTGTGTTTTAGTGCAGCAGAGGTTCTAGAGAACGGGTCTGTGTTTTAGTGTGACAGAGGTTCTAGAGGACAGGTCTGTGTTTTAGTGTGACAGAGGTTCTAGAGAAGGGGTCTGTGTTTTAGTGCAACAGAGGTTCTAGAGAACGGGTCTGTGTTTTAGTGTGACAGAGGTTCTAGAGGACAGGTCTGTGTTTTAGTGTGACAGAGGTTCTAGAGAACGGGACTCCAACCTTTGACACTGTTTCACTAATCAGCCCTTAAAAATACAGACTTGGAATCAGGAACTACAGTGGCCCAGTGACAGGAGATCCCTGACATCTGTACTGGACTTCACAACCCAGTGACTGTGCGTTTTCATCCTGTTACTTTAGCCCCCTGTGGAGAAATGCAGACTGTTACAGCTGACAGTCGAAGCAGAAAACTACTGACAGAGACTCAAGTCAGAGTAAAATTAGTCAGACAGAACAGATTTAGGCTCAGATGATGTTAATGGAATGAGGAGGTTTGCGGGGGGTGTTGAGGAGGGCTGTGTGTGTGTGTGTGTGTGTGTATGGGGGGTGTTCTTTAGCTTATCTGGTTGGTTGAAACAGCGGTGAACAGTGTTGTTTCTCTGCTCTCTCTGCCTGTCTAAGAGCGTTGTTTACGGCTGATGACTGGGTTACTCTGCGGGGGGGGGGGTCTGGCCCCTCCCCCCGCTGTGCTGGTTCAGCTGGTCCTGTCAGCAGGGGGTTCTGGACCAGCCGTTTGAGGTTCTGTGTAGAGGTCTGGGGAGACCACGCTTAAGGCTTTAAGATGCACAGTAGATACTGTGCCTGTGATGTGAAACGATTTGTTATTGTTTTTATAACAGGGTGGTAACATGAATGTCTACACACACACACACACACACACACAGTCTTACCCTCTCTCCCCTCCCGCTCTCTCTTACCCCCCCCCGCCCCTCTCCCTCTCTCCCCTCCTCCTGTCCTGTGTTCCCGCTCTCTGTAACTGACTGTGTCATTCTGAGTCTCTTACTCACCCCAAGCCTCCGTCCACTCACTTCCTCTGAGACAGGGAGAGACGCACACGGCAAGGCTGCCGTCTAAAACTACCTCACACTCCTCAAACCAAGTCGCTCTGTCTCACTCTGTCTCTCTCTCACTCTGTCTCTCTCTCACTCTGTCTCTCTGCACAAGGTCTCCTCCGTTTGCGGATTCTACGTTCTGGACCGGTCGGAGACGGACTCGGCCCACGCGTGTGAGGCAAACGGACCCCGTTAGCGATGTTCAGACTGAGGTGGGTGGAACTGGGTTAACTGCAAATCCGAACCGTTCCGTTAAAATTCCTGTGTGGCCGTCAGCGACTGCTCTTTTCTGTGTTAAACTGGAAACAGATGTGTGTTTCTGTCGGAATCTGACACTCCTGCCAGATTTCTCCTGAGTAGTTTTGCTCTGTCATATGTGAGAGAACTTTCACTCGGGGACTGGTGAACAGTGATTGGTTGGAAAGTTCAAGCATGGAGTAGGTTCTGCCTTCTGATTGGCTCATGAGTGTTTCACAATAAGAGTGTGTGGTTGACCTGGTGTGGAGTGCACTGTGCTTGTCTGGGGTCATAGATTCAAAGACGCAAGCACAGTGTCTGACACGTGTTCCTAATCCCCTCTGGAGTATTTGAATTTGCAGCTGCGCTGATTACTTTTATAAATCAGGAGTCCTTTCGTTTCAGTTTGTCAGTGATGTATACGGGGGACTGGTGCACATATTTGAGAACTGAATTGGATATGGGTGTGGGTTTGGATTTGAGACAACTGAACAGGAATTTAAATTGTGTTCACTTCCAAATCTGTGTCCTTTACACACACGCACACACACACACACACACACACACACACACACGCACACACACAGTGAATTCAGAGATTTCCCCGAGCATGGGATATGTTCTAACAGAACTCTTAAGAGTGGATTTCTGGGAAGACAGTTTCTTGTGACTTCCTGCTTCCATAGTTACTCAAAGACACTCATACATGAAAATGAATTAGACATCTGCCCACACAATCAGACTGGGATTCCTGTGTTTACCTTTTTCCAGACAATAAAGCAATGGAGAGTGGACAATGTAAACACTCAAACCCTCACCCACTGTCAGAGACCTCGTGGTATATTCAGTGCCCCAGTGAACCCAGTATGACTCCACTTTAGTGCCCCAGTGATCCCAGTATGACTCCACTTTAGTCGAATAGAAGACAGAGGGAACTGTCTTTTCTGTTCAGCTCAGTCAACCACTTAACACAAGAATGTCATTCTCTGCTTCGGTCTCTTTCTGCTCAGTCTCTCTGTGATATATGTGGGAGACTCATGTTCTTCATCATCATCATCATCATCATCTCTATTGATGATGGGTGACTGTGACTGTTATAGTTCTAACCTGTTCTCTAACTCCAGGGGTCTGAACAAATGGTCATTTATCTCGAGTACAGAGCATGGGAGATTATATTTGACTGATGTCACACATCAGTGTGAATTGACCTGTGTTATATTACCACATCTCCTCAGGACTCTCCAGTCTGCTTCTTACATTTGGGCTTCATGGAAACATGACACACGTTTACCTCGTATGGAACCATGACACATGTTTACCTCGTATGGAAACATAACACACGTTTACCTCGTATGGAAACATAACACACTTTTCATATTTCACAGCAGACCTCCAGATGATAATTAACACCCTGCTGTGAGTGACAGGCTGTTTGACTAGGACAGTGGACAGTGAGTGGACAGTCAGTGACAGGCTGTTTGACTAGGACAGTGGACAGTGAGTGGACAGTCAGTGACAGGCTGTTTGACTAGGACAGTGGACAGAGAGTGGACAGTGTGTGGACGGTCCGTGGGTAGACAGCGGTTTTTGATTGGTCGGGCTGGACTGACGGTCTGTGTGTTTTTGTGTGTGTATGTGTGTGTATGTGTATGTGTGTGTGTGTAAGTGTGTGCGCGCATGTGTGTATGTGTGTGTGTGTATGTGTGTGTATGTTTGTCTGTGTGTGTGTGTGTGTGTGTGTGTTTGTGTGTGTGTGTGTGTGTGTGTGTGTGTGTGTGTGTTTGTGTGTGTGTGTGTGCGTGTATGTGTGTGCGTGTATGTGTTTGTGTGTGTGTGTGTGTGTATGTGTCTGTGTCTGTGTCTGTGTCTGTGTGTGTGTCTGTGTGTGTGTATGTGTGTCATTACTTTCCTTGCTAGAGTGATTGTCTCAGCTGCTCTGAACAGAGACACACAGAGAGTGAGAAAGACAGTGAGGTGCAGAGAGTCAGGTAGTTTCCTGTTGTGTTGTTTGTTTGAACTTCCATAAGACACATCTTCTTTCAGATCCTCCTCTTTGATGAGACGTGTTAACTCCAGGTCTTTAAGATACTGTTTTTCACTATCTGTGTCAGCTTTGCCACTGTCTGGGCTCAGTGTTTTATTTGTTTGTCTCATCTCTGTGCCGTGTGAAGAGAGTGTGTGAATGTTGAATGATGGTCTGTCATCTGCAGGGCTTCAGAGTTCATCTGCCTGCCCCAGGTCCTAGTGCCCATCAGCTCTCAGTGAGGACTCCCCCACAAATGACTCAATATGGTTTAGCCCATGCCGCATGCTCATGATGATGGCATCCGTGGTTGCCAATGGGAACCGGGGTGGCCAATCGGTGGTCCTCAAAGGGGTGGACCCAGAAACCTGCATGATTGTTTTCAAGAACCACTGGGCTCAGGTAACGTCTGAACTTAATTCTCTCTCTCTTAATCTCTGCTCCTGCCTTCATGCCTCATTTCAATTCAATTCTTCATCATGTAGTTTCTTTTTGTAATATATTCCCTAGCGTGTCCTTAGAGGCCTCTGAAGATAAGCCAGTGATAAGATATGGATGAAAATAAGAACACGCAGTGCCCTTGGCATCGGTGCTATCAGTGAATCATCACCTCCCATAGTCAGAGCAGTGCACAGAACAGCTCTGTTCACAGCTCAGCCATTCATATCGATACAGCAGTGAACACAACAGTCAACCTGTCAGTCAAAGCTCTGATCTTTCTGTGACCATGTCTGGTCTTATTGACCAGTCCTCAGAACACATTGTGTTAACATGAGCCAAACGGAGTGAGGGAGGGGCGAGCGATGTCATACTGGAATCTATGGAATCCTGAGCATGGGCCAGTAGAATGTTCAGCTTCATTTGGCTTCGACAGAATCTTCGCTTCACAGTGGTCACTCCCTTTACAATGTTAGAGCGGTGGTCACATCCTTTAGAATGTTAGAGCAGGGGTTTCATCCTTTAGAATGTTAGAACATTCTCTCCTGTAGTGATGGTCTTGTGTCTCTTGATGCTTTGTTATCTGTTTCCTCTGTCCTTTAACTGAAAACCTGACAGCTGTCAGAGGCCCCTGTCAGCACACCGCGGCATTTGGCCCAGAAACACAAGAGCCATTGAGAAGGGCTGAGGTTTGGCCTGTGTGCTAATGGAATGCTCCAGAACATTAGAGTCTTTGTTTAGTACAGGAGAGCAGTGAATCGACCAGGAACGACAAACTCCACCGCTGACAGAGCACTACCGCACTGCTCTGGGCTAGGAACACGTTATCATAACCCCAGGGGTGTGTAGTGAACAAATCTTCCATAGCAGAGAGGATAAGTTCACGGGGGAACTGTGGATAATTTGAAGTCATGCAAAGACATATGTAAATCTTTTCCCCGTGGAGAATCAGCCTCTTGTCTGGTGCCCTTTGACTGTGTGGGAGGACATTCATTTGAATTTGATGGTGTCTGGATGTTTACATCCTCAGCTATGATGTCATGCGGTGTATTGTCCTCACACTTGTGATGTCAGTTGGTTCAGTGAGAAAAGCAGTAGATTTTACAGCTGTGGTTTCAGTCTGTCGTGTTTCTCAGTGTGCGATATCTTAAATGCCAGAGCGTGTAAATCTCTACCGCACACAATCATACACAATCACACTGAGAGCACATATAATCCACCTGGATAAAAATATTCACCCCATCACTTATTCCTCCTTCCTGGACGTCTCCATCCATCCATTGTGGTTGTGAGGAGGAAGTGATGCGATAAAGATGACACACTGCTTCCTCTTCCTGCTGCTGCGGAGTCGGCATTGTTTAGTGATCAGTCACCTCGTCCCACACAGAGAGTCCTCATAAAACGCCCCTGACAGAGAGTCCTCATAAAACGCCCCTGACAGAGAGTCCTCATAAAACACCCCTGACAGAGAGTCCTCATAAAACACCCCTGACAGAGAGTCACTCATAAAACACCCCTGACAGAGAGTCCTCATAAAACACCCCTGACAGAGAGTCCTCATAAAACACCCCTGACAGAGTCCTCATAAAACACCCCTGACAGAGAGTCCTCATAAAACACCCCTGACAGAGAGTCACTCATAAAACACCCCTGACAGAGAGTCCTCATAAAACACCCCTGACAGAGAGTCCTCATAAAACGCCCCTGACAGAGAGTCACTCATAAAACGCCCCTGACAGAGAGTCCTCATAAAACACCCCTGACAGAGAGTCACTCATAAAACGCCCCTGACGGAGAGTCACTCATAAAACACCCCTGACAGAGAGTCACTCATAAAACACCCCTGACGGAGAGTCACTCATAAAACACCCCTGACACAGAGAGTCCTCATAAAACGCCCCTGACGGAGAGTCACTCATAAAACACCCCTGACACAGAGAGTCACTCATAAAACGCCCCTGACAGAGTCCTCATAAAACACCCCTGACAGAGAGTCCTCATAAAACACCCCTGACAGAGAGTCCTCATAAAACGCCCCTGACAGAGAGTCCTCATAAAACACCCCTGACAGAGAGTCCTCATAAAACACCCCTGACAGAGAGTCC
>NC_044505.1:997500-1005000 GCF_902362185.1 Chanos chanos
TTCAGGTGTGTAATGTCTCAGGGATTGTGTGATGACACTCTGATCCTCCTGTGATGTGTGAACAGGTCTGTAGTGATGAGTATCAGGTCTGTAGTGATGAGTATCAGGTCTGTAGTGATGAGTATCAGGTCTGTAGTGATGAGTGTCAGGTCTGTAGTGATGAGTGTCAGGTCTGTAGTGATGTGTGAACAGGTCTGTAGTGATGAGTATCAGGTCTGTAGTGATGAGTATCAGGTCTGTAGTGATGTGTGTCAGGTCTGTAGTGATGAGTATCAGGTCTGTAGTGATGTGTGAACAGGTCTGTAGTGATGAGTATCAGGTCTGTAGTGATGAGTATCAGGTCTGTAGTGATGTGTGAACAGGTCTGTAGTGATGAGTGTCAGGTCTATAGTGATGAGTATCAGGTCTGTAGTGATGAGTATCAGGTCTGTAGTGATGAGTGTCAGGTCTGTAGTGATGAGTATCAGGTCTGTAGTGATGAGTGTCAGGTCTGTAGTGATGTGTGAACAGGTCTGTAGTGATGAGTGTCAGGTCTGTAGTGATGAGTATCAGGTCTGTAGTGATGTGTGTCAGGTCTGTAGTGATGAGTATCAGGTCTGTAGTGATGTGTGAACAGGTCTGTAGTGATGAGTATCAGGTCTGTAGTGATGAGTATCAGGTCTGTAGTGATGTGTGAACAGGTCTGTAGTGATGAGTATCAGGTCTGTAGTGATGTGTGAACAGGTCTGTAGTGATGAGTATCAGGTCTGTAGTGATGTGTGAACAGGTCTGTAGTGATGTGTGAACAGGTCTGTAGTGATGAGTATCAGGTCTATAGTGATGAGTATCAGGTCTGTAGTGATGAGTATCAGGTCTATAGTGATGAGTATCAGGTCTGTAGTGATGAGTATCAGGTCTGTAGTCCATAATGAGGATTGCAGTGGACAGTGTCAGGCAGGATTAGTGTTATGGTCATTGTGTTACATATTAAAGTGTAATTTTACCAGTGCACAGAGCTGTGTACATGTCTTTGCTCTGGTGTCTCAACTCCTGACAATGCTCTTACTTATTCTATATATGTGTGTGTGTGTGTGTGTGTGTGTGTGTGTGTGTGTAGGTGCTGGCGACAGGCCTCAGTGGACTGTATTCATCTCTGCCCACTAAACTGGAGGTGTGTAGTGAGGACTGGCACTGCCTGCATCGTGAGGACTGGCAGCAGATTCCTGCTCTCGTCCAGTTTCTCAACTCTCTGGAGTTCTGTAACGCTGTCATCCAGGTCACGACCCCATGCCCTGCCAGTTTACACGCGCGCCTGTGTGTGTGTGTGTGTGTGTGCGCGTGTGTGCGTGCGTGCGTGCGTGCGTGCGTGTGTGTGTGTGTGTGTGTGTGTGAGAGAGAAAAGCAATATTTTCAAAAGCTGATTACCATGTTTTCATCCATGCTAAAGTTAATTATGACCAACATAAAAGCTGGTATGTTTTTGTAGAAAGCACCCACTTCAAACTGTTTACACACTCATATTGAAACAGTTTTCACATCTGCTAAAATGGATCAGATCCAGATCTAGTGCTGACAGGTGTGGACAGGTTTGCAGATGAAAGTGCTGTTGTTGATGGAGTTTTTTGTTGTTGTTTTTCTAGGTGGCCCATCCCTCCATCAGAGACCAGTTAGTGGGATATATCTTAAACGGGTTCCTGGTCCCAGTGTTGGCACCAGCGCTGCATAAGGTCTGTGTGAATTCACCTCAACATTTTAATGATCAGTTTTCACACTCTTTTTAATTACTTATTAATTGAGTCTATTAATTAATAATCATTTTAATGCACTCTTTTCACAGACAAGCTTTATGACTTAAAGAGCATGTTCTGAACCAGTTTTTTCCTTCAGTTTAGAAAACTTTAGTGATTATATCAGATATGCTCTCTCTCTCTCTATACATATATATATCAGATATACATTCAGATTATATCAGATATGCTCTCTCTCTATACATATATATATATCAGATATACATTCAGATTATATCAGATATGCTCTCTCTCTATACATATATATATATATATATATATATATATATATATATATATATATATATCAGATATACATTCAGATTATATCAGATATGCTCTCTCTTTATACATATATATATCAGATATACATTCAGATTATATCAGATATGCTCTCTCTCTCTATACATGTATATCAGATATACATTCAGATTATATCAGATATGCTGTTTTTTGTTTTTTGGTTTTGTTTAATTGACTTCAATGATATTATTGTATATTTGTGTGGTCAAAAATCTGAATAGATATAAATCTGAACAGACTTGAATAAAATTAATTTATTTACAAGAAATTAATGAACTGAAGTTAATGAACATGGATAGAATGGAAGAGACCTAATTTGAATTGAATGTGAATTGAATGTGAATTGAAACTTAATCTGAATTAAATCTGAATTGAACTGCCCAGCTGACATTGGAGGAGGTGATGACCACCACGGCTTACCTGGACCTTTTCCTGCGGAGTATCTCTGAGCCCGCTCTGCTCCACACCTTCCTCAGCTTCATACTACTCCATCGCCACGACAACGTCCACATCCTGGACACGCTGGTCAGCCGCATCAACACACCCTTCCAGGTACTCCAGACTCCCATCACACAGCCAGGTTGAGTTTTCAGCTTTCAGCAGACCTGTTATTTGGTTCACTCATGTGTGTAAACCTGTGCTGAGGGAACAGCGCTGACTCTGACTAAATATGGGGGTTTTGGAAGCACGTGGAACTTATGAGATGTGAAAAAGGTTGAAGAGGTCATATTTTTAAATGTCCTCTCCTTCTCTCACCGTGTTCCCCTGAATGAACTTGTCTTTAGTCTCAAAGACAGCTGAACTACTGAACTACTGAATGAACACACGCAGAATGAGTCATTATTGTCTTTCTTCTGTCTACTTGTCATAATGGGCACTAGCATTTGAGATGTCAGCACTAATACTAATTGACATAATTAGTTCCATCTGTTCATGTCTGATGGTGCAAATAGTTCTATATGAGAGAGAGAGAGAGAGAGAGAGAGAGAGAGAGGCAGAGAGAGAGAGAGAGAGAGGCAGAGAGAGAGGCAGAGAGAGAGAGAGAGAGAGAGAGAGAGAGAGTGAGAGTGATAGAGAGAGAGAGAGAGAGAGAGAGAGAAAGAGAGAGAGAGTTACCTCAGACACTTGTGATGATCATTTGGGAGGGTCAGTGATCAGTAGAGTGATCTCTCTCTGTCAGGTCAGTGGAGTACTGGGGGCCCTCTGGGCTTTTAATGTACAGACATCCTCAGTGTAATAGTGCTCTATGAGAGCAGCTGTGATTCTTAGTCTGAGGCATGGACGGGCCCGGTGTGACATGCAGAGGGCACTGTGGTTTATCACTGACATCTGTGCAGTGAGGGGCCAGACCTGGACATGTGCCCAGAATGGTCATTAACTTTATCAGGACGACCAGAGGAACCAAAACCAAAACATCCTGTCTGTGACCCTGCTGACCTGGGGTACTTCCTGTGTCCAAAAAATTGCATTTTTTTTTTTGTTGTTTTGTTTTAGAAAACCATATGATCTGAAAGCCGTTTTCAAAAGCTTTATTTTTATCCTCACTGATAGCGTTGGGCGACACAACACAAACTACAGTCGCTCTCAGGCCAGGCTGATTTAACCTCTGTGTGCTAACACGGTCAGGCCAGGCTGACTTAGGCTCTGTGTGCTAACACGGTCAGGCCAGGCTGATTTAGGCTCTGTGTGCTAACACGGTCAGGCCAGGCTGACTTAGGCTCTGTGTGCTAACACGGTCAGGCCAGGCTGATTTAGGCTCTGTGTGCTAACACGGTCAGGCCAGGCTGATTTAGGCTCTGTGTGCTAACACGGTCAGGCCAGTCCTGCATTCCTCATGACCTATCATGGCACACCTCTGAATGCATCACTGGAGTCCCTGCCCCCAACTCGTCAGATCTCAGTGCCATGGCAACAGGGCGCAGAGTCTCAGACCACCCACTCTGACTGGCATTTCGCCCTGTTTCCATCAGATACTGGTGCATTTAGTATAAAAAGTCATAACACACTCCGAGTCCTCTGACATATCCCGGTTAAAAAGCACTTCCTAGAATTCTGATACTCATGGATTTGTTTCACTGGCTCCAGAAGCTTAGTCTGGTTTAGGGTGTTAGTGTGAAAAAGAATTTGTTGCGTAGTCTACCATGTAGTTCCTTAATCCAGTCTGTCTGCTCTCTCTTAGTGTTCTGTGTTTTCTCAGTGAGTCTCTTTGCATGAATGGACCGTGGAGACAGATCCGCCTTTCTGGGCACAATAGAGAATGCATCTCTCTTAAAATTACATTTTATTCTTATGTTTATGGATTGAACACTGCTGAATGTAACTCTGTGAACCACTGGAATCATCTGGTGTGCTCCGTTGGATTGAAATTGAGATTAGATTTAGATTTGGTTTACGCCCAGTCTACAGATCGTGATTGGACAGTAATCCCCGGCTCTTGCACTGTGGGATATCTTGATGTGATGTGTCTTGTGTTGCAGTTGGGCACCGTGTCCTTGGCTCTGTTCCGCACTCTCATTGGCTTTTACTGTGAAGACGTCATGCTCCAGCTCATCCTCAGGTAAGGGCAATCTCCTCCACACCTCCCCTGTACCTCACCTACAGCTCCCTCATACCTCCCATACACCTTCCCTACACCTTCATTACCCCTAAACGAAACACCGGACCCCAGGTGTGGGTGTGTAGAACCTCTGTTAGCTGATTTCATAGGCTTCTGAGGTAACATCCTTTTGTAGCTGTGATCCATCTGTCTGGTTTATGGACACATTAGTGTATGTGTAATATCTCTCACAATCAACACTGCACATGCTCCCGTGTCCTGCGACCTCTGACCTCCACAGATGAATTCCCAGCGTTCTTCTAACTGTCTCCTCCGCTCCTCTCTGTCCTGTTCACTGTCTCCTCTGCTCCTCTCTGTCCTGTTCACTGTCTCCTCTGCTCCTCTCTGTCCTGTTCACTGTCTCCTCTCTGTCCTGTTCACTGTCTCCTCTGCTCCTCTCTGTCCTGTTCACTGTCTCCTCTGCTCCTCTCTGTCCTGTTCACTGTCTCCTCTCTATCCTGTTCACTGTCTCCTCTGCTCCTCTCTGTCCTGTTCACTGTCTCCTCTGCTCCTCTCTGTCCTGTTCACTGTCTCCTCTCTGTCCTGTTCACTGTCTCCTCTGCTCCTCTCTGTCCTGTTCACTGTCTCCTCTGCTCCTCTCTGTCCTGTTCACTGTCTCCTCTGCTCCTCTCTGTCCTGTTCACTGTCTCCTCCGCTCCTGTCTGTGCTGTTTGTGCAGGTACCTCATCCCGTGTAACCACATGATGATGAGTCAGCGTAGGGTCCTGAAGGAGAGGGACTGTTACTCTGTGTCAGCTGCTAAAATCCTCCACCTCACCCCCTCCTGCTGCTCGCCCGACATCGTCCCCCCCCCACTCCGACAGCTGGACTCCATCCTGTGGTCCAAGGGTTCTGACAGCCCCCACTCGGGAACGAAGGGTAAAATTTCTGAACATGTTTCTTACAGTGTCTTTGTAAAGGATTTGATTGATTTGAATTGAATTGAATTGAATTGAATTGAATTGAATATGTTAGTGTTTTTCCATAATATTCAGGTCAGTATTGAGTCTAGTGTCACTGGCCACACCATCTCACTTGTAATGTTTTAATGTTTTAATGCTGTTAGTGATTTGGACAAAGGGTGAATTCAGCTGTGATTATAATGTACCTTCTGTTTTTTCTCATAACCTAATTGTGAAAGGAAAACAATTAATTGATTTCAGAGTTAATGTGGGTTTTGGGTCAAGAGCTAAACTGTTTTCTTTACTGTGTCGTTGTTACGGTCCTGTGTCAAGCCATGTGCTGAGGATTAGTCAGGGCAGACAGAACTAATCAAGCTCAGATCACTAATATGCTTGCTGTTCTGTGATCAGATTTTATGCTTTACTGCCCATTTGAGTAGCTCCAAACTCTCAGTACCCTTCCAGTGAGAAATCAGAGACTTTCACACACACTCATAGTAATAAAGTCTTCAGGGTGATCAGGTTGCTGTTGTTATAATCTTTAATGTTACGCGTTTAGTGATCAGGAGTGTTGATCAGTCAGGAGTGTGTGACAGTGAGAGAGGGTATTTGGTCATCAGAAATACCAAAAAACAATGTCATTGTGTCAAATTACAGTCATGTGTTATTAATTTGGATAAAGTTGATTCATGATATTTTGCTTAATGTATATCAATCTTTCAACTATATAATTGTAATGTGAAATAAAATGATTAAAATATTTCTGTGTGTAAACAGTAATTACGGTTTCTCATAAGAGATGGTTGTCATGTTATTGTTATATTCCTCTCTCCAGCGGCAGGCGTGGGCTTCTCATTGGATGACGATTCGGGTCACTCCTGCGTGATTGGCACTGAGCTCTACCTGGATGTCAGTTACCTGCACTACCTGTACGACGCCCATGCCAGCATCAGCGCCTGCATGCGAGCGTGCCGCGTCTGGTCGGCCCCCTACGACGGGGAGAACCCTCCTCCTGAGGAGTATCAGCCGAGCACCTTGGAGGAGGCAGGGAGGTTACGCCCCTCCTCGCTGAAGAGGAGGTCACAGCAGCAGACTCAGCCGCGTCGGCCGCGGCGTCCGGTGGACCTCCACAGTGATCCTGCCGCTGCCTCCAGTCTGCTGGAGCTGGAATGGGACGACAGTTATGATGCTGGCTCAGCACAGCATTCTCAGGAGGGTGAAAACGAACCCCCAAAACCCACCCCGACCGAGCCCCCAAAATACATTCAGGAAATGCGACGCACGGCCACGATGCTCGTCAAGGGTTCCTATATTGAGGAGTCGGACTTCCAAAATGATGTCTTGGTCTATAACCTGGTCGCCCAAAAGGACGCCCATGAACAAAACCTGTCCAAACCCAGGGGTTCTGACTCCACCCAGCTGACGCCATCGGAGAATCCAGACGATTCACCTCAAAGCCCTGACTCCCAGTCCTCAGAACTTGATTCCTCAGACAAACAGGCTCCAGTGACTAACGGTTTGAGTTCTTCTCCTGGTCACAGCGAGACAAAGGTGAGAGGAGTCGTCCACCAGCAGAGCCCAGGAGCAGGGGGAGAGGACCTGATGGCTGAGTATGAGGAGCTGATCCGGAATCTGGATGCCGAGGCTGACAGTCCTGTCAAGGCGGATAAGGAAATCCCAAATCCCGACGCTCCCGTGGAAGAGGAGGAGGAGGAGGAGGAGGAGGAGGAGGAGGTGGACTTCAGCTCTTTCTCGGCTGAAACCCCCGAGCTGGACAAGGTTCCATCTCTGTTTGGGACGAAGCCCAGGTCTGGGAGCACGGGGAACAGTGGGAGCCGGAGCCAGTCTGTGCCTTTTACTGGTGAGATAATGTCACAGAACACAGGCCAATCTTTGGTTTGGTTCATCCTGAACAAATCCTGTTTGAGTTAGT
>NC_044505.1:1010000-1012500 GCF_902362185.1 Chanos chanos
TCGTAATGTGTCTTTCCTGTTTTTGTTTATTTTTTCAGGCCCTTTGTTAATTAGGAACCGTTAAATCGTTAAGTGTCGTGTGTCTGAAATCTCAGGACATGACTTTTGTTTTTTTTAAATAAAGACTCTTTCCAGCATGATGACATTACTGAGAACCAGTCTGTGTTTCTGAGTGTATGATTTCTCTGACTATATTATGACAAAACCTTGACACAAATAACACAAAAAAAGTTTCATTCACTAACCATTGGTTTCTGATCCTCCTCCTCTTCAAGAAATCTGTTATTAAAGTAGAATTTTTATTATAAATATATTTATTGTGAGTTAAGGATCACTGCATAATGAGAATTTAACACACACAGACTGTATGGTGTATATATTATAATTAAATACAGCAGATGTGCTGTTCATTTTCATGCTCAGCTAAAATGAATTTGGAAATGTTTGTCCCCGAGCACAGATGGCCTCATTTGGCAAAATAATAATCCCTCCGCACACATGCGCGCGATGGTCTTTTCACCCAGAGGGAGAGTCCTTTGTTTAAAACTAGGTCCTAAACAATTTGGCTTTTGGTAATAACACAGGATTCGTCTGGTCTGAAACCAAACCTACTTCACTTACGCTAACATTTCCATTTACAGCTGACGCACTGGACGCGCGCTGCGTCAACGCGTAAAGACGTAGATTAAAGCCATGTTTCATAACCCGCAACAGGAGCGAATTAAATTAATCACGTGACGTCAACTATCATTTTACATATATCTTGAACCTGCGCTGTAATTTATCGTTCTTTGGTTCTGTTTCATTCATCTTTTGGCGGGTCTCATGGTTTCTTGATGCAAACTTAAAACTCTTATTTTGAGGCAACAGCAAGTGCTGTCCGTGTGAAAAGTCGCATTTTTTCCACGACAGGTGTTACACTGGCGAGTTTTGGCCACAAGGGGGCGCCGTCTACACGTCTGATACATACGGCAGCTCTGTGGGAAAGACATGACCAATAAGTACATAATAAGATAGAGCAGACCGAGGTCCGTGACTAATGATGAACGTACACTCCGTCACTGGATTTCTTAAGGCCAATTAAAGAAGAAAACGATGGCATAGCGACTCATGTCAGTTACTGTGGTCTGTTGTTTTTTTGCCATGCGGTTCATGCGACCATAATTTTGTTTACTGAGAAGAGGTGTTTATAATTTCTAGCGGATATATTAAAAAGTTTATCACTTCTTCATGTAATTTGCACGAAATAGTTCTAACTGCCGTTTATTGATCGTTTCCGTGGGCACTGATTAGCATATTCACGCTAGAATCGTTCTTACTGTCTGAATATGGAACTTCCGTAAACGGACAGTTCTCTTATTAGTAGCCGTGAGGGATTGCCTCAGTTTAGAGACAGAGAGAGAGAGAGAGAGAGCGAGCACCACACGGCTCAGACTAATCTCCAAAACTGAGACCATATCCAATCTCTCTTAAGCGCATTTACACAAGTGTTTAATAATGTTTTACAAAGCAACGCTTCTGGGATCAATTTACTGGAAACAGATCTCATAACTGAGACTTCAGTTAAAGCACACACACAACAGGCATGCCTGTACCAACACACACACACACACACACACACACACAACAGGCATGCCTGTACCACCACACACACACACACACTGATGTGTCTGAATCTGGTATTCTTTCATTAGCCCAGTATGATAGTATGGCATTGACTGACACAGAGCCGCAGAGAGTGAAGTCTGACTCTATTCACGGCCATTGTCCTCAGACTAAAGCACTTCCCCAGTAAAACATGGGCTCTGTGAAGATGGATTACAGATTTAAAACAGGAAACAGCTCAGGAAGCTCCACAGTCCTCGGCTATGAAGAACTTTCTCATGGAGTACAGAGTACATACATCACACGGTTTAGATTTCACGATTCCTCGGCCAACGCCAAAAGTAAGTGTTTAACACAGCGCCCCCTACTGTCCCATCTGACATCGGTGAGTGCAGTTAGTCTGAGTGACCCCAGGGTGCAGTCCAGAACAGATCTGTGTTCATCTCCTCTCTCAGTCCTGTGTGTTACGTCAGCGGTGCGTGAGGAGAGGTGTCCCAGGCAGGTCTTTACGAGGTCTGTTCTTCCAGAATGGAGCGGACCAGGGCCGGGTCTGCCCTGCCTTTGGTCCGTTTCTGAACCTCACCAATCAGTTTGTTCAGAACCCTCTTATTCCCGCTTCTGATGGCCCGAACCTGCGGACAAACCCAGAGATGTCACGAGGACTTGACAGTCAAAACAAAGCAATTATTCACGCAAACCATTTATGCAACATTCACTGTTTTACTGCACAGTGGGGAGGGGACTACAGAACGGGGTTAAAACGACTTTAAAGACTAGAGTTTAAAACAACCTGTTATCAGCCTGACTTTAGTGTATTCACACACCCTGTCTTCGTCCAGTTCCCCTGTGCCTGAACACATCATCCCTTCTGCCTGAACACATCATCTCTGAGGAT
>NC_044505.1:1015000-1025000 GCF_902362185.1 Chanos chanos
GTTTACTGACCTCTGGCTGACTCGGAGGTTCTGCTGGTTCAGGGCCCCCAGCAGCTCCTGCATCACCCAGCCAATCACCTTCCTCGGTTCAGCCTTGGTCTCCTTGACAACGCTCTCAAAATAATCCACGAGGCCATCCTCATTCTGGACCAAAGCAAAGGCAGAGAGCGTGTGAGTGAGTCTAATGTGTATGTGAGAATGCATGTGTGTGTGTGTTATATGTCTATGTGCATGTGTGTGTGTGTTATATGTCTATGTGCATGTGTGTGTGTGTGTTATATGTCTATGTGCATGTGTGTGTGTGTTATATGTCTATGTGCATGTGTGTGTATGTGTGTTATATGTCTATGTGCATGTGTGTATGTCAGCGTGTAAGTGTGTGTACGTGAGCGCGTGTGTGTGTGTGTGTTATATGTCTATGTGCATGTGTGTGTGTGTGTGTTATATGTCTATGTGCATGTGTGTATGTCAGCGTGTAAGTGTGTGTACGTGAGCGCGTAAGTGTGTGTGTGTTATATGTCTATGTGCATGTGTGTGTGTGTGTTATATGTCTGTGTGCATGTGTGTGTGTGAGTGCATAAGTGTGTGTGTGTGTGTGTGTGGGTGTGTATGTGTTATATGTCTATGTGCATGTGTGTATGTCAGCGTGTAAATGTGTGTACGTGAGCGCGTAAGTGTGTGTGTGTGTTATATGTCTGTGTGCATGTGTGTGTGTGAGTGCGTTAGTGTGTATGTGTGTGTGTGTTATATGTCTGTGTGCATGTGTGTGTGTGTAATATGTCTGTGTGCATGTGTGTGTGTGAGTGCGTTAGTGTGTGTGTGTGTGTGTGTGTGCATGTGTGTGTGTGAGTGCGTAAGTGTGTGTGTGTGTGTGTGTTATATGTCTGTGTGCATGTGTGTGTGTGAGTGTGTAAGTGTGTGTGTGTGTGTGTGTTATATGTCTGTGTGCATGAGTGTGTGTGAGTGCGTAAGTGTGTGTGTGTGTGTGTGTGTGTGTGTGTGAGTGCGTAAGTGTGTGTGTGTGTGTGTGTTATATGTCTGTGTGCGTAAGTGTGTGTGTGTGTGTGTGTGAGGCCCATGCAGAGCCGTCTTAGATCCGTTATGTATATTTGAGATGAGAGGACCTGTCACATTGTGAGACATAAACCCCAGTGAACTGTGCAGTCTGTCTGTATGTTGAGGATAACTCTGGTGTGAAACGCGTGAGATGCATGTGTGTGTATTGTGTTTACTGTGAGTAAGTTCTGAGTATTTGAGTGGAATGATGATGGTGTAATTATGAGGAAAAGAAAACGGTGCGTTTAAATGTTGTTTAGCGCCCTCTGCTGGCCGGAGACAGAAGTGTAATAGAATATGTAAGTGTGCTTGAGTTGATCAGTAAGTTGGTTACTCTATTCAGTGCCACACCCCCCACATACAGACCCCATGCATGACCCTGTCACTGTGTATGTGTGTGTGTCTGTCTCACCACTAAAATAAAGCTGTGTATGTGTGTGTGTCTCACCACTAAAATAAAGCTGTGTATGTATGTGTGTGTGTGTGTGTCTCACCACTAAAATAAAGCTGTGTATGTGTGTGTGTCTCACCACTAAAATAAAGCTGTGTATGTGTGTGTGTGTGTGTGTGTCTCACCACTAAAATAAAGCTGTGTATGTGTGTGTGTGTGTGTGTCTCACCACTAAAATAAAGCTGTGTATGTATGTGTGTGTGTGTGTGTGTGTGCGTGTCTCACCACTAAAATAAAGCTGTGTATGTGTGTGTGTGTCTCACCACTAAAATAAAGCTGTGTATGTGTGTGTGTGTGTGTGTGTCTCACCACTAAAATAAAGCTGTGTATGTGTGTGTGTGTGTGTCTCACCACTCAAATAAAGCTGTGTATGTATGTGTGTGTGTATGTGTGTGTGTGTGTGTGTGTGTGTGTCTGTCTCACCACTAAAATAAAGCTGTGTATGTATGTGTGTGTGTGTGTGTGTGTGTGTGTGTGTGTGTGTGTGTGTGTGTGTGTCTCACCACTAAAATAAAGCTGTGTATGTATGTGTGTGTGTATGTGTGTGTGTGTTTGTGTGTGTGTGTGTGTGTGTGTCTGTCTCACCACTAAAATAAAGCTGTGTGTGTTTGTGTGTGTGTGTGTGTGTGTGTCTGTCTCACCACTAAAATAAAGCTGTGTGTGTTTGTGTGTGTGTGTGTGTGTCTGTCTCACCACTAAAATAAAGCTGTGTTCAGGCAGAATGCCGTAAGTCTCCACCAATCTCGCCCTCTTTATACCAGGCAGCTCAGGTAACTCCGCCCTCAGTCTGTCAATCAACACCACCTGGGTGGGGTCTAGACCCTCCGGAACATTCTCACTGTCATACAGCAACAGAGGGGGCAGGTTTGGCTCTGGCATGAACCTAGAGAGAGAGAGAGAGAGAGAGAGAGAGAGAGAGAGGGAGATGGAGGGGGAGAGAGAGAGAAAGAGAGAGAGAGAAATTGAGGGGGAAGAGAAAGAGAGAGAAAGATGGAGAGAGAGAGAAAGAGAGAGAGAGAGATTGAGGGGGAAGAGAAAGAGAGAGAGAGAGAGAGAGAGAGAGAGAGAGAGAGAGATGGAGAGAGAAGAGATGGAGAGATTAGTGAGAGAGAACGTGCCGTCTGAAAGGAGAGTGAGACCAAGGTTGGATAAAATCTTTTTTTTCTATTTCTAGATGAAGGGACAGAATGAAGTCGTAAGAAAAGGAGAGAAAATCAATACAAAACAAAGTGAAGTCTGAGAGATGTCCCGGTGTCAGGCAGAGACCAAGGTGAGGCTGGGTGAAGGAAGGATGAATGGAGAGATAAAAAACATTCTTTTGAGGGGAGAGATGGTGGAGAACACACAGACAACACACACACACACACACACAGACACACGACACACACACCACACACACACAGAGACACACCACACACACACACACACACACAGACAGAACGTTTATTAGGTGGAGAGACACATGTGTTGTCCATGTGTCAGATGTCACACGCACGCGCACACACACACACACACACACACACACACACCACACGCACACCACATGCGCACATACACGCGCACGCGCACACACACACACGCACATACACGCGCACACACACGCGCACACACACAGACACACACACACACACCCACGTGCACACACACAGACACACACACACACGCGCACACACACACAGACACACACACACGTTGTGGTGTGGTCTGTTCTTAGATCTGTAACAGAACAGATTCACTATTCTCTCATTTATCACACAAACCATCTACTGAAGTCTTCCCTCACTCAAACCCCCCCCGATATTCCATCCATCCATCCATCCATCCATCCATCCATCCATCCCTTTATCCTCCTTCTCTCCTCCCACCCACACACACCCTCACCTCCTCTAACACACCTCCTCACTTCATCACTCTCTCTCTCTCTCTCTCTCCTCTCCTTTATGAAATGACATAAGTTACCCATCCTGTATGCTATTTGTGTGTGCGTATATGGTCTATAAGTCCTGTCTATTATGTGCGTACACAAATGGTACATATATGCTATACACTCTGTGTGTTTGTGTATACGGTATATATATCCTATATGCTGTATGTGTGTGAATATATCATATGACATCCTATATACTGTGTGTGTGTATATGTGGTGTACATACATCCTATATGCTGTATGTGTGTGTGTGTGTATGCAGTATGTGTGTGTATATATATGGAATATAAATACTATATGCTGTATGCTCTGTGTATGTGTGTGTATATGCTGTATGTGTGTATTTTACAGGAGTGGTCAGGTAGAGAGATGAGGTCAGGTGTGAGGCTGGTTTTCACGGACACTCACCTGTAGTCCTGAAGACCTTCCTTGTCTCTCATTGGGACCGTGTTTCTAACAGAGACAAACAGTCAGTTACTCATCACAGATAAACTCACACACACACACAGTGTCTTTTAAAAGCAAAGTCTCCCTGTAAAGCACTGACACTCTTCTCTGTTTGTTTGGTCAACAATGTCGACTAGAGACAGGTGATTTGTGCGTGTGCGCATGTGTGTGTGTGCGTGCGTGCATGTGTGTGTGTGTGTATCTGAGGTGATAAAAAGCCGTGACACAGCTGTGTAAGAGCTGCATCATTTCATGGGCTTATGGCTCCAATCAGGCCCCAGACACACACACACACACACACACACACACACACAGTCTAAATGGGCCAATTCATCTCCTCGGTCTCTCGTTCCCAGGCAGAGACTGTTAGCAGACAGAAATCTGTGTCTGTGTGTTTAGTGCATCTGTGTCTCTCTGTCATATGTGAGGTGTGTAATGAGTCTGACACGTCAGCAGTGACATCATCACTGTCTCTACACTCTCAGTCATAACCTTCATATCACAGATCAACCAATCAGTGCAAAGCAAATCCAAACACTACATTATGTCAACTGTTACTCAAATATGCCGCCAGTCACCAACGCAATATTTCCATCCTAAAGCAACATTTTACCTCCACTGATCATATGCTGAAATTAAAATGAAAGTGATATTCCCCGTCTTTGGCTGTGGTTTTCAGTGGAGTGCAGTTTGTGTAGTTTTGTCCCTCTCAGGACTCCTTACCCAAACTTCTCCCTCTCAGGACTCCTTACCCAGACTTCTCCCTCTCAGGACTCCTTACCCAGACTCCTCCCTCTCAGGACTCCTTACCCAAACTTCTCCCTCTCAGGACTCCTTACCCAGACTTCTCCCTCTCAGGACTCCTTACCCAGACTTCTCCCTCTCAGGACTCCTTACCCAGACTTCTCCCTCTCAGGACTCCTTACCCAGACCTCCCTCTCAGGACTCCTTACCCAGACTTCTCCCTCTCAGGACTCCTTACCCAGACCTCCCTCTCAGGACTCCTTACCCAGACTTCTCCCTCTCAGGACTCCTTACCCAGACTTCTCCCTCTCAAGGCTCCTTACCCAGACCTCCCTCTCAGGACTCCTTACCCAGACTTCTCCCTCTCAGGACTCCTTACCCAGACTTCTCCCTCTCAAGACTCCTTACCCAGACTCCTCCCTCTCAGGACTCCTTACCCAGACTTCTCCCTCTCAGGACTCCTTACCCAGACTTCTCCCTCTCAGGACTCCTTACCCAGACTTCTCCCTCTCAAGACTCCTTACCCAGACCTCCCTCTCAGGACTCCTTACCCAGACTTCTCCCTCTCAAGACTCCTTACCCAGACCTCCCTCTCAGGACTCCTTACCCAGACTTCTCCCTCTCAGGACTCCTTACCCAGACTTCTCCCTCTCAGGACTCCTTACCCAGACTTCTCCCTCTCAGGACTCCTTACCCAGACTTCTCCCTCTCAGGACTCCTTACCCAGACTCCTCCCTCTCAGGACTCCTTACCCAGACTCCTCCCTCTCAGGACTCCTTACCCAGACTCCTCCCTCTCAGGACTCCTTACCCAGACTTCTCCCTCTCAGGACTCCTTACCCAGACTTCTCCCTCTCAGGACTCCTTACCCAGACTCCTCCCTCTCAGGACTCCTTACCCAGACTCCTCCCTCTCAGGACTCCTTACCCAGACTTCTCCCTCTCAGGGCTCCTTACCCAGACTTCTCCCTCTCAAGACTCCTTACCCAGACCTCCCTCTCAGGACTCCTTACCCAGACTTCTCCCTCTCAGGACTCCTTACCCAGACCTCCCTCTCAGGACTCCTTACCCAGACTTCTCCCTCTCAAGGCTCCTTACCCAGACCTCCCTCTCAGGACTCCTTACCCAGACCTCCCTCTCAGGACTCCTTACCCAGACCTCCCTCTCAGGACTCCTTACCCAGACTTCTCCCTCTCAGGACTCCTTACCCAGACTTCTCCCTCTCAGGACTCCTTACCCAGACTTCTCCCTCTCAGGACTCCTTACCCAGACCTCCCTCTCAAGACTCCTTACCCAGACTTCTCCCTCTCAGGACTCCTTACCCAGACTTCTCCCTCTCAGGACTCCTTACCCAGACTTCTCCCTCTCAAGGCTCCTTACCCAGACTTCTGATCGTAGGCTCTCGTCTCGTTCAGTACGGTTCCCCCGGCCTGCACTATCTCCATCTGCCTCTGGATCTCATAGTCTAGAACACAGAACCACAGAACGGAAGTCACGCCGGACCCAGTGACGGTTCACCAACACAGCACAGAACGTCTGTAAGTACCAGCGTCTCACTGAAGGACAAACTGACAAAGAACTGTCAGATCAAACCCTCAGCCTTCTCCTGTCCCCTTCAGCAACAAACCACTTATTCATGTCATACTAATGTCCTCATGCAGACGTGTAGAGGACACACGCTGGCTGCTTCCAGACTGCGGCTGGCTGATCGGCAGGATGCGTGGATTGGCGAGGTTCTCTAAGCTCTGTCAGCGAACAGTGTGCTCTGAGTTTCCCCTTCAGAGATTAAACTCGACTAAAGGACGCACTGGGGAACACAGAGCTCACAGAGGAACAGAGTTCAGCACTTACCCACCACTCTGCTGCCTGACAAATGTTTAAAGCAGACAGAGAGAGAGAGAGAGACAGAGAGAGAGAGAGAGAGTGAGACAGAGAGAGAGAGAGAGGGAGAGAGAGAGAGAGAAAAAGAGAGAAAGATAAAGAGAAAGAGAGAGAGAGAGAGAGAGAGAGAGAGAGAGAAAGACACAGAGACAGAGAGAAAGAGAGAGAGAGAGAGAGAAAGAGACAGTGAGAGATGGCCTCTGTGTGTTGTGGTCTTATCACTGTCTCCCAGTTTGACTTGTTGACAGTGAGCACTGCCATAGCTGTATCTCTCTGCCGCTGTGTTCCCTCACACACGGTGCCAGAGTGACTGTGTGTTTCCTGCACTGATTATATGTGAAAGGGGAGGGTGACAAGAGGAGAATTTAGCTGTGAGTTTCTCTCTGAAAGTCACAAACTGCCTGTCTAAGTGTTCTAAGGCACCTTTATCTGTGAATGTGTGTGTGCTACTTATAGCAGGTCTCAGGTCAGTTTAAAGGCAGTTAGTGTGAATGTGTGTGTGTGTGTGACCTGTAACAGGTCTCAGGTCAGTTTAAAGGCAGTGAGTGTGAATGTGTGTGTGTGTGTGTGACCTGTAACAGGTCTCAGGTCAGTTTAAAGGCAGTGAGTGTGAATGTGTGTGTGACCTGTAACAGGTCTCAGGTCAGTTTGAAGGCAGTGAGTGTGAATATGTGAGTGACCAGTAACAGGTCTCAGGTCAGTTTGAAGGCAGTGAGTGTGAATGTGTGTGTGACCTGTAACAGGTCTCAGGTCAGTTTAAAGGCAGTGAGTGTGAATGTGTGTTACCTATTGCTCTGGCTAAATATCGTGCACTGTTGATGTTCTTCACCTCCGTCCTCACACCCAGAGGTTCCCCAGGACGATGGACTGACACATTAGCATCAACTCTGAGCTGACCCTCTACAGGAGAGAAAGAGAGAGACAGAGGGAGAGAGAGAGACAGAGAGGGAGTGAGAGAGAGAGAGAGAGGGACAGAGAGAGGGAGAGAGAGACAGAGAGAGGGAGAGAGAGAGGGAGAGAGGGTGAGAGAGAGAGAGAGGGACAGAGAGAGAGAGAAAGAGAGAGAGGGAGAGAGAGAGGGGGACAGAGAGAGAGAGAGAACTAAGTGACAAAGAGTTTGATTTGTTGCTTGACAAACTGGCCACAATCTGAAATGGACTCTTTCTACGATATGCACAAATGCTCTTGCAGTTATACTTCATAAAGCAAGAGAAAAACACAAAGAACAAAATAAGCACATATACAGAAGAGAAGTCTAAAGCCAAACACATCCCTGTCTCTTCCCTGTCAGACAGCTACTTTATGTGACTGGAGTGTAAGTGGTCTAACCTGAGGCTGACAGACAGTCATGTGGAACTTTCTGAATCACAGCTCTGACAAACAACAAATATACTTGAATAGAAATAACTGATTTGCATAAATTGTTTTGTTGTATCCTGTACACTGTCGAATAACGTGGTCCAATAACGCTCATCTGTCTGGCTCAAAACAGAACAACACATTTTACTGAGTGCTTTTCTGAAGCACTCTAACATATTCAGGTAAACTTCCATCACAACCGCGAGGTCAAACCATGACTTTATCTTCAGGAAAATCAGTCAAATTAAACCAAACCAGATTTGTCTAAGCATGCGACTAGTCTGAACTTGCACTCATCCTCCAATCACTGGTCATGTATACTGGTCATGTGTCAGTTATGTTAGCATGTCCACTGGTCATGTATACTGGTCATGTATGCTGGTCATGTACACTGGTCATGTGTCAGTTATGTTAGCATGTCCACTGGTCATGTATACTGGTCATGTATGCTGGTCATGTGTCAGTTATGTTAGCATGTCCACTGGTCATGTATACTGGTCATGTGTCAGTTATGTTAGCATGTCCACTGGTCATGTGTCAGTTATGTTAGCATGTCCACTGGTCATGTATACTGGTCATGTGTCAGTTATGTTAGCATGTATGCTGGTCATGTATACTGGTCATGTGTCAGTTATATTTACATGTTTACTGGTCATGTATACTGGCTATGTATACTGGTCTTATTTCAGTGCACTCTGTGACTGAATTCTGATGTGGTTCTAACAATGCATTTGACTGTACAGACTGGCTAAGGGCTAACAGCAGTACAGCTAATGACAGAAGCCCAGGGTTTAGTCACATCAGTTATATATCAGTCACATCAGTTATATAACTGATGTGACTGATATATAACTGATGTGACTGATATAACTGATATGACTGATATCAGTCACATCAGTTATATATCAGTAATATCAGTCACGTCAGTCACATCAGTTATATATCAGTAATATCAGTCACGTCAGTCACATCAGTTATATATCAGTCACATCAGTTATATATCAGTAATATCAGTCACGTCAGTCACATCAGTTAAATATCAGTTATATATCAGTGACATCAGTTATATATCAGTCACATCAGTTATATATCAGTAATATCAGTCACGTCAGTCACATCAGTTATATATCAGTTATATATCAGTAATATCAGTCACATCAGTAATATCAGCTGTCATTTGCCTGGTATGTTCTGTCTGTTAAACTGACTGTCCTGTGCTCAGTGTGACTGGGAGTGTGTGCTGAGTGAGTGGAGATAGGAGGTGCTGATCTGTGTGTGTAGTGGGGAGAGAGATAGGAGGTGCTGATCAGTGTGTGTAGTGGGGAGAGAGACAGACCAGACATGTTCCCCAGGCAGGTTCCCAGAGCCTGGAGGATGAGCTGGAGTTCCCTCACTGCAGATGCCGCCTCCTCTCCACATGACATGTCGGGCTCCATCACCACCTCCATCAGCCCTACTCCTACAGGAGAGACATGGACAGAAGGAGAGATAAAGGGAGAGAGAGAGAGAAAGAGAGGGAGAGATGACCAGAAAAAAGAGGGATGAGAGGAAAAAGGGAGAGAGAAATCAGAGAGAAAAAGAAGGTAATTTATACATGTTCTAAGTTTATCTCTGTTCCAGCGCACTGAGGGAAAATTTCACTCTCCTCTTTCTAACATAATGGGAATTTCACATGAACTGCTGCACAGACAGAACAGAAATCATTTAATCTATATGTGTCTGACTATCTCTGGTCGAATCTTTCATTTTTGATCATGTACCCTCAGGTGCCTCTGCATCTATGGTACCTGTTTAAATCTGTGAGAGACTGAGTGTCTATGGTACCTGTTTAAATCTGTTCTAGGCTGTGTGTCTATGGTACCTGTTTAAATCTGTGAGAGACTGTGTGTCTATGGTACCTGTTTAAATCTGTGAGAGGCTACGTGTCTATGGTACCTGTTTAAATCTGTTCTAGGCTGTGTGTCTATGGTACCTGTTTAAATCTGTTCTAGGCTGTGTGTCTATGGTACCTGTTTAAATCTGTGAGAGGCTGTGTGTCTATGGTACCTGTTTAAATCTGTTCTAGGCTGTGTGTCTATGGTACCTGTTTAAATCTGTGAGAGGCTGTGTGTCTATGGTATCTGTTTAAATCTGTTCT